>NC_056749.1:506891340-506951340 GCF_019279795.1 Protopterus annectens
ATAATTCTTTCACTCCAGCATGTCCTATTTAAGTCACAGGCCATATTTAGGTCCCTGTAATGTGTAGCCCTATTCCCATTTGATTTACTGATATGAAGCAAGTTCATTAGGTTCAGGTATTGAATTGCTCTGTAGGCCAGGCGTAATTCTCCCCTAAGAAGTCTATACAATACAGAGTATAGGAACAGGGATTTCACTTGGTCTATGTAAGGCATGTGCTGGAGTGCCTTCATTTTCTTTCTTAGAAATCTCTGAGGTCTCTTCAGTTGCTGCAGGTACTTTGTATGGTACATGCCAAATGGGGCATAATACTCAATTATGGGCCAGATTAGTACTGAGTACAGAAGGGTTATAACCTCCTTTACTCTCAGTGTGATGCCTTTACTAATCAAGTGTACTATGTAGAAAGCTTTCCTTACTAGAGTCAACATGTGCTGGTCGAAGTTAAGGTTGCAACCAACTTGTGATCCCAGGTCCCTTACTACTTTGTGGATACTTAAGGTATTATTGTTGATTTGACAGTGTGAAGGGACATTGTTTGTGTCGAAGGAAATTATGATGCATTTCTTTGCATTCAGTTTGAGACTGGGACTAATACACCAGTTGTTGGACTGTACGTGAATCTCCTGGAGTATACTGACATAATTTGGGGATTCAGTGATTGCACCTAGTTTGCAGTTGTCTGCAGACTTGGTCAGTCACAACCCCTTAGTTTTGACCTGAACTTCTGAGAAGTATATACCAAACAGTAGGAGGTCCAGCACAGACCCCTGTGGCACTCAGGTTTGCTTGTTGATGTGGAGTCACCCCACTTTGATTGTGTGCGTCCGGTTTGTGAGTCAGTTGGCAGCCCATCTTACAATGAAAGGGTTTACATTCAGTTTGCTAAGTTTATTGGCAGTGCCTGAATGTGAGTTTGTGTCAAAAGCCTTTGTCAAGTCGAGGTATGCTGTGCACACATATTTGCCCTCATCAGCGGCCTCGGTCACATTTTCAAAGAAAGCCACCAGATTTAACAGACAGGATCTGCCTTGACAAAGCAGAATTGCGTAGGCTCCAGGGTTTGGAGGTCACCTATGTCTTTATTTATGAGGTCCATAATGATACATTCCATGGCCTTACAGATGAGGATGGTCAGGCTTATTGGTCTGTAATTCCTCAGGTCTGTTGCTAGGCCACCTTTGTGGAGGGGAATAACTGTTGCTGTTCTCCATTCCACAGGAATAAAGCCTGTGGTTAGTCTATGATTGAAAAAGGTACTCAATGGTGATGCTAGTTCATGTTTTAGCCTGTTTAGAAGACAGCCTTGGATGTTGTCTGGTCCCATAGTAGCGGTGTTTTTTGCCTTGGACAAGAGTTTGAGGACTTGCTCTTCAGATATGTAGCATGATGAGGGTGAGTTTGGGGGAAGGTTTGTGATAAGTTAGGAGGCAATAAAGGAGTTTAATTTTCGCCAAACCTATCCGCTCGCAGGTTTGATATCTCTGTGGGCTCAGTGCATGTGAGACACTATTGATCACTACCTCATGAGACTCCATCGGTCACTGCTTCTGTATAACACAGTAATCAGTTATATAACTGTTCTGCTTTTTATATACAGGTTCCAGACTTACCTAGGTAATAATGCAGATGCAAGATTTCTCCTATGAGTGTTGCCTATGTCCGATGCTAATAGACAGCAACCGTTATATGATTAAGAAAAGGTTGTGGAGTTTGACAGGCATCAATTTTAATATTTGTATTTGTTAAGGCTGATATTCTTTCAGTTAGGAATTCAGTGTTTTTGCTATCCTTTGCCTCTTTGCCAGAGCCATAGCATGTTGTGCACGCCTAAGTCTGCCAGCAGCATCTGCGGCTGGTGGTTTTCCCACAGCCTCTTCTTCTGTATCTTAGCATGTAATTCATCTACTTACGCTTTATATAGCATATTCTGCAATTTACCCTTGGTTTTCAGCTCTACACAAAGTGTAAAGTCATTTAATGAATACCAAAGAACTCACTATTGTGTCAGCAGTGCCCTGTGATGTGCAATCATTAGCTGCACTTAGTGTAATCGTTCATTAGTCTGGCCCATATTGCTGTTGATCCAGATTTGTTTATAGCATTACTGAACCACAGAAAACAGAAAAAAAAAACATCCACAGTTATAGCAAATAGTTTAATAACTATTTGCTGTATATGTGGCTGTGATTCTTTCTTTCTAGCATTATAACATAATTTGTTTCATTTGATTTATATTGACTTGGGTATCACTTCTCAGTCATCCTTTTCTAAAGAAATGAAGAACCTTGGGCTGATGTAAGTAATCCTTTCCATGTCGTTCATTCTTCCCTCCTATACATATGTACATCTCTCTATATGTATATTGTATTTTGTATATGCATAGACATGCACATGAACATGTATTCTGATAAAGTTTGATCAAAGGCTGAAGCACTGCTTCTTTAGTTCTCAGTACATAAATCATTTCTTTTTAAGGAAGCTTGATACATTGTGCACTGTGGGTGATGGTATTCCCATTAGTTTTAAGAACTCACTTAAACTTCCCTAGAACTAACCCCCACCCCAAAATTTAATAATACCAAGCTATTATTTAGTAGACTTGAAATTAAAGCCAAAAAACACATAATCATTATAGCAGTCTACATCCCTCCTGGAAATAAGCCCATAACCATTGAAGACGTCCTACATTGGGCAGCCCTAACATTTCCCCAAGAAACCATAGTAATGGGAGAGTATAATATAGATTGGCAAGCCTGTATCCCAGACAACCCAACACATTTCATTAACATGTTTGGATTCTCATAATTCATAAAACTCCCAACTAGAGTTGATAAAAACTCCAACAGACAATCAATACTAGACTAGATTTTAACAAACAAAACCTCACCTTACCACCAGTCAGGGTGCCTCCCAGATTCCATAAGCAACCATTTGCCAACTGTCTTACTCAGACAAAACTATACTCCATGAAAAAGACTGCATATATACAAACTCACAACAGAAAACATTTCTCACCTCAAACATTGCTACCCACCCTCCAGCTTTGTGACTGGGCCACACTAGCATCACTCCCCCTAGATGCTGCCGTAGCATACTTTAACAAAACATTCCTTGACATATTAAATAGTCAAGCACCTCCTAGAATCATTAGAGTAAAGTCAAATCATGTTCCTTGGCTCACAACAGAGACAAAGCAGTTACTAAAATCCAGAGATAAAGCCAGGTTACAATACTATTCTAACTGAAGTCAAACCACCCTGCTTAACTATCTGCATCTAAGAAACATAACCAAAAACAGGTTAAGCTCGACAAAAAACCTTACTATTTTACAACCCAGCAGAAATTTCTACACAATCCTAAAAAATTCTGGGCCACTATAAAACAACTATTACAACCTGGTCACTCATCAACCCCAACAGCTACCTCTACAAACACTGCAGACAGTATACCTACACAATTCAATATCTACTTGGCTAACGTCATTCTGTCTCTTACCAAAAATAACACTAATGACCCTCTAACTATTCCCATTAATTCAAAAGATACAATCACTGGCTTTTACTTACAACCAGTACAAGCCAGCTCCATAAAAAGACTGCAACAAAACAAACTCAAACCCCCATCCATCGCCATCTGACAATTTACCCACTGAATATCTCAAATGGCTGCTGACACTATATTGTATCCTGTCTCCTTAATAATCAATCACTTCATGACAGAACAGTATGTTACTAAAATTTGGAAATGTCTTGTATCATACCATTACATAAAAGCGGAACCTCTACAGATTGCTGTCTTATCTCTCCTATCAAAAATATTGGAAAAATGTATATATTCCCAGCTCATGAACTACCTACTTGCTAATAAACTTCTTACCAATTCTTACACTGCTCCTAATCCAACCATTGTACAACTACAGCCCTCCTAAGTTTCACAAAAACAGTCAACAAGTTTAAAAATAATGGACAACTAGTTTCTTCCATCTCTTTAGACATATCCAAAGCATTTGATACAGTCTCCCACCAAGAAGCTACTCAATGAACTCTACCCTAAGCCTATGCCACTCAGTCCTAACTTGGTTCCATGACTACCTATCTGATAGACATCAAGCTGTCAAATGGGAATATGATTACTCCTTTCTATTACCTGTAAAATTTGACCTTCCTCAGGGCTCTATGCTAGGCCCAATCTTATTCATTATCTTCACAAATAAACTTTATACTGCTACCCACCTTGCCTCAATCATACAATATGCAGAAGACTCCGCACACATTTGTACAGCACCCACACTCGCACAACTCCAACAGAAGTCCTTTTCTGCTGTTGAACCTTGGCTTTCTGACTTGCAACTAATTCTCATCCCCAACAAAACTAAGCTAATGCTCTTCTTAGATAAAAAAACCTCAGACCCCTTGCCCTCCTTCCATATACAGTCTTCCAACAACACTGCTATTCCCCATGTATCACATACTAAACTACTTGGTGTTACAATTGATATCAGTATGAAATTTGATAAACACTTGTCCCTAATTATAAAAAAGTTCATATAAAACTTGGCTCGATATACAGACTCAAACCTTTCCTCAGGGATTCTACAACAGAATCAATTGCTAGGACTTGCTTACGTTCTACCCTACATTATGCTTCTCCTGTATTCACTACAGAAAATGTACCTAGCTACACTAGATTCTTGTTATAATAAAATTGCCAAATTCTCCACTAACTCCCCATATAGAACCAGACACTGCATTGCTCTACACCAACAAAACTGGCCAGAGCTACCCGACCTGTTAACATTTACCCAACTCACAGCAGCCGATGGCATTGTTTACAAACCAGAAATGTGTCCATCACTCCCAAACCTACTTCATCCTCAATCCAATAAAAGACAGTCGAGATCCTCTGATAGCTTTTGTGACTAGTAGTAGAAATCTAACAACTGGGCTGAGACAGGTAGCCTGTCATATGATCGTTTTGCATTTAGTGTTGGACAGGAAAAAGCAGGATGAGTAAAAGAAATATCTCTTTGACTCTCTACTCACATCAGATATCCAAGATTTGGAATTCAGCCCCTTAGTACATCCTAACCATTCCCAATCTCTCACATTTCAAAATACTTCTCAAGGCTCACCTAGCAAAGTCTTGGCTTTGCTCTTGTCTAACTCCTGGCTGATCCCCACCCCTTCTATACTCTAAACCTCTCCTTTGTCTTTTTATATCATTTTGCATACTTAGAATTACCACCTGAATGAGAACATCTCATCTTACCTACCTTCTCCCTTTTTATTCTTACCCAACTATATCTCTTTGAACCTGTCTGGCTTCCTTACCTACTCTCATCCTAATTATCTTTCTCGTCCTATATTCCATATTGCAGCTCTATCTAAATACACTCTACTTCATGTATACACTTCTTGTCCCACTACGTGTAACTATACTGATACTATTTAAGTCACTTTAAATATTTCTATGTCTAAGTCATTTGTGTTTTTTGACAATTTTATTTTAATTAGTACCACCTGTGTTTATGTTATTTTTATATAGTGTTATATGTTACGGAGTTTTTCTTCCCAGACCTCCACTGAAAACAGGCTTTTGCCCAGTCAGACCTTCTTAATAAACAAATGTCAAATAAATAAATAAATATATAAATAAAGCATGCAGTACTGAAATATGGAAGCGTAGTAGTTTTCAATAAGATCTGTTTGCAAAAGAACAACGTGTTCTTGGTTTCTGCTCCGGGTTCAGACTGGCTGTGCCATTCCACTTGGCCTATGCTGCTTTTTCTTGCTGCGTTGTTGAACTCTCAGGTTTATATTAAGGGCAAGTATAAACCTTGTGGTACTGCAATGTTATAGAGACAGCTCTGGGCAAAATGAAAACAGCATGAAATATTCTATGTGTACTTACCGCTTCCAAAGTTTACAAAGAATCATACTGCATATGGTGATAGTTAATGCACTGTCAGTCTTAGTTGTGATTTTTTTATTTTTATTGCTGCAGGTATTGTTGAAAACTTGGCAACAATGGTTCATTTTGAAGTCAGCTTCCAGCAGATGAGCTTGACATTAGGCACCACTTCTTACTATGAAAACAAAAGCACTGACCTTTAAGTGGATTTCTATGTTTTTAGAAGCTGTGAATTCCCCTGGAAATGTATCTCAACAAAAGAAAGAATATTTTCAGATAAGCCATCCTAATGCAGTATACCTGTGAATTTCTTTCATTAAATGTACTTGAAGAAAACAATTACTGTATTTTTCACAGAATTAATTTGCAATACATCTTGGATACAAAATTATGATTTTGCAATCTGTGATATTATTTAAAATAATATAGCCAATATCTGATAATTAAAAAACATACCACTAAAATGAAAGTCTCCTCAAAAGCAATATTTTGAGCCAGAGGCAGCTTGTGATACTGGGTGCTGGACTACATCCTTCATCCACTTTGTATTTTACCTAAGTTATTTTTTATACATGAATAAATTAAAGCTAAAACAAAAAGACAACGGCATATTTGCATTAGTTTAGCTGCAGAACTAGATGTCATTTGCTATTCTCCATGTACACAATAGTTCCATGGCTATGCAGATTTGCTTGCTGTTTGTTGTTTTATGGCTAATAACTAAGCAGTACAGGTGAGACAGGAATGTGTATTCATTTAGTAGTGTGCCTGTGCTGTCTCAGTCCATGTTTATTTAGATGGCAACTGGGCTGAGACAGGTAGCCTGTCATATGATCGTTTTGCATTTAGAGTTGGACAGGAAAAAGCAGGATGAGTAAAAGAAAATGGCTGGCTCAAGTCTGAAAGTCAACAAATGAAGATATATATATATATTTTTTTTTTTTAAATATCTCACACTTTAGATTGCAAGGGAGGTCAGAGCATTCCTTTTTATTTTTGAGGGTCTAATTTTTGACTGTGAAAGTTAGAGCTGTTGACCTGACTAATCCATTATGGTATAAAGTAAAAAGACAAGCAAGCCAACTGCCAAAGGTGACACACAAATCAAATATGAAATAGTAAAAAATAAAATGTGAGTCAACCACCATGGTACACACCAAAAAAAAAAACAGTAAAAAAATAAAACTTTTATTAAAACAAAAAGTTAGTGCTTTCGTAGGGTTGCTGCTTCATCAGACCATACAGAACAAGAAAGAACATTTGATTTAATACAATTACTAGCCAGTCATGAACAACCAATCAAAATCACCGCCTCCTAATCAGGGCAGGTTGAAGTAAAACCCTCAGACGATGAAGCAATGGTTACCATTGCGAAAGCGCTCACCATTTTGTATTAAAAAAGAAGATTTTACTTTGTTATGGTACAGCTTATTTATTCCGGCTACCTTCCTTCTGGGCACCTGTGTCTCAACATAATAGTTAATAAATTTACCAAATGGGTTGTTAGCATGGACACTTTCATTCTCCCATTGCGCTAACACCACCTTGGCATAACTGTTACCGCAAGGCATGCCCATGGCTACCCCCAACCTTTGCATATAATGGCAGTGCAGAGGATTAAGGCACTATATTAATGAGCAGCTTTGTGTACCCCAACATTCCTTCCACTTCTGTGTGACTGAGCAATGTGTTTAACCGGATCATGTTCCCAGGTTGCCCACAAAAAAGGGATACATGTATCCAATAGACTTAACTAGTTAACAAACATATAAAGTAAATAAATAAATGTATAGAAATGTTAAAGCATTGTTTTGCATATCTCACGTACAGTGTGTGTGTAACAGCTTCATGCAATACGTATTTAATTCAGGGTTGCCACCATCACAATGTGTGAGTATAATGTGACAATCATATTTAAAATCAGTCAATATCAGAGAATTGATCCTGGGTGAGAAGTGGAGAATTAAGAAGCTTGGAAGACTAACATCTCATTTTAAGATAAGGTAAAAGTAGATCAAAAATGTACTCACACAGCTTCATCAGCACAGTCTATGAAAAACACCAATAGATCTGTGGATGTGAAGAAGCAAAACCTTTATACTGCTTTCCACGCATAGTCTTTGGTGCAGAGGATACTTGCAGTTCAAAAGGTGTGAATGCCTAAAATGAGTGGCAGAAAAGGTGAGGAGACATGAACAATCTACAAAATGTCATGACAACTAGTAAGTCTAGGAATATTGGAATCTGCAAATATTATATCTCAACTGAGTAGTGGATACCAGTTATCTGTAGAAATACGCAACAAAAAAGTATAAAACAGCAGTCTATTATAACTGATTGCACCAAGCTGTGTGCTGAATAACAAATAGGTATGAGAGGCCATGATGAATATGAAGATTCACTCACTCCTGGAATATTTCACAAAATGATAGATTTCACCTGTGGTATACACGTCCGATTGACGAACACATACAGACTGCAACCATTTGTAAAGGAATATTAAACACAATCCAAAATGAACTGTTGAATTGTATGTTGGTAGTATGCAAAAATGAAAAAAAAATAAGTACTATAAAATCTAATATGCTTACTATATACACTGCTATGTCCACTAATTTATTCCAGTGAAACAAAGTGCCACATTACAAAATACAAAAGTGAGAACATTTTTTTTAATTTCTAGTTGAATTCTAACTTTTTTCTCCTAATCAGTCAGAGCCAAGTTGCTTTGGATGTTATAGTTAAACTTTGCTTGCCAAGGCAGTCATTGACAAGATAAGATAGAACTTAAATATCTGGACTGCAAATGCAGTGTATAAAGAGATGGATTTGCTGCTTGAGTGTTCCGATTATTTGTGCAAGTGTCCTACATGATGCATCTGCATCAATGACTGTACAAAAAGCATGTGGACTAAAGAAATTGCTCAAAGACAAGGACTTTATATTTTGACTTGTATGATAATAAACATCTGCAGTGCTGTTAATGATGCAACCGATGTTTTTAATGCAAGTGTGCAGAATGTCATATGAAATGTTGGCAGAATTACAGAAGATCAGGTACAGATAAAGGGCAGTCTGGCAAAAGGGTCTATATTATATATTCGAAGCTTCAAAATTTCGAACCTCTTATGTTCAACAACATATCAACAAAATTTGAATCTTCGAATATAAAATAAGAACGTAAAAAAAAATACTTACCTTAATGCTCTGCACCCCCCCACATCCCCTTACATAAATATGCCAACTCTGAGACCGCACTTCAGTGCAGAAAAGGGAAATTTTCACATTCTGTGTGTATTGCCTTTCACCTTTGAACTTTTCAACGTTTGATCATATGGTGTCGACCATATGACATTCGAACTTTGAAACGTTTGATAATTTAATAGGGACCCTGACAAAATGCAATCAGGGGCTCTCAGCATTATAGCTACTGCAGCACACCCCTTGTATAGTTGCAAAGGAAATCTGTAATTGTGATAAAGTTCCAGGCAGCATCATAATTCCAACAAACTAACCATCTTCAGGCATCTCAGCTGCTACTTCTTAGATATGACAGTGAAATGGGATGAAGTAATATATGGAGAAACTGAAACAAAGATAACTAAAAAAAATAAAAATAATTCTAACTGGGAAAACTCATATCCAGATGAAGTATCTAACTTCTGCATAAACAGATTAAGAACTTTGCATGACATTTTAGCCTTGAGTAAAGATTATTTATATGCACATCCCTAAAATGCAAAAACCTGGTTAACAGAAAGAAGCTTAGTTTTCTTTAAGAGTGAACAGGTAAGCAAGCCATACTGGATCAATTATATACTAGAACTGACAAAGGCAGGCTACATAATCAGTTAGAAAAAAAAATCAATGATGGCAATACAAACAAGGTAAATAAATGGAACAAATAATCATGTGATAAACAAAGCTATAATAGAGAGCTGTCAAAACAACTCAAAATATGCAACTTTCCAAAGGAGGTCGAATATAAATATGGCATGGCTAGATTATAAAGAATATATTGACAGCTATCCCACATTTGTGGATTATATATTCCTTACAGATGTATCAGATGGGGTCCATTTTGGACTAAATTGTCAAAACTAACATGGTTGAGGCCACATGATGGACATTTTAGTTCTTTGATGTACTTGAATAACTCAAATAACACCAGCAAACAAAAAACAATGTTTTTGCACCGTACACTCAACAATTCACATTGGGGTGAGTATGAAACAATGGCAAATCTCTTTATAGCAGAGTCATGCCTCATAATAAATGATTTCACTAGCATAAAATTCCAAAGGCGGGGCTAGTCCAGGAAGGCTGTTACCAGTGTTGATTTGTCTTGTACTTATCCCATTAAGCTGTACACTTAGACTAGGCTATTTCTACAATTTAACTTCCAGATACCAATTTACATGAAAGACCTCTTACTTTTGTTAATGATTTAAATATGTACAGCTCTTCAGATGGCAATTGAAAATTACATATGGTTAAAACTTTCTCAGGTGATATAAAAATAACATTTGGTCTTTATAAATGTACAAGATAAAAAAGATGTAGCAGCAAGAAATTATTAATCTGGGCAAAATGTTGAATAGGATGTGCATAAAATGTTTATGAATAAATAAAGGTTTAGCAATAACATGGGAACAAATAGAAACAAAGTTTAGTAAGGAATACTTCATAACACTAATGCTAATATTGAAAAAAAAATCCTTGACATCTACAAGCTTCCTGTTCTGACTTTCGTATTGTGATTGACTGGCCCCAAATAGCACTGAGTCAGTTGGAAAAGTGCATGCCAAGATTATATATCCATATGGGCCTTCTCAAGATAGATTCCCTATATGTATACGTTCATATTTATTGAACAGCAACGTGCATACACATTTGACAAAATCAGATCTAAACACAAAGAATACTATAAATCATGATGAAAACAAGTCTAAGATGACAGGTTTTCTCAGATTAGCAGAAATATTTTGGAAAGAAGTAGGAATGGAACTCAAACCATGAAAAACAAAATGAATATGAACAGCAGGACCAGAAGATATGGAAAGAAAATGAAAAAGCCACAACTGTCATTGTTAACCAGGTTTTGTCCTCTCTGGCTTTCATTTAACTAGATATAACTGTTTTTGTGTCTATCTGCTGATTTCTGAAGTATCTGCACTTAAAAGTAGCATTTTGGTCGACTCTGGTCGATTAATACTGTTTTTTTTGTTAATTTAACTGCTGAGGCTGCCCACTAAAGTGTGCTAGCCTGTGTAAATCGATTTTACTGTTTGCTTAATTGCATTTCTGTGTGCTTTCCTAAAAAAACAAAAAACAAAAAAAATACTCCTTGTTTTCCCGCCTTTGCTCGACTAGTTAAGACCAGTATACAGGCTTTGCTGTATTCTGGGCTGTGTGTAGTTCCTGTGTTGGCCATTGCCTTACTTGGATAGAAGGAAGTTTCTGAGCTCACCAGTGGGAGTGGGGAGCCTTGAGCAGCCTATCTGTCCCTGGGGGAAGTGACCTCAGCACTTGAGCTGTAAATCATTGGTTGCTTTGGACCATTTCTAGCTCTTTTCAAGTTCCCTGTATAAAAATCCGCCTCAGGGCGTTTTTGCGCGGTTGAGCTCATATGGTTATACAGGTTTAAACTATTTCTGGCTCCGCCAAGTCTGCTCTTCAATTTTTCCCTTAGAAGCTCTACTCAGTCTATTTAGCTGTATATATTAGCACTTGTTTTCGGAACTTCTATCCTTAGCAAGCACTCATAATAAAATAAGCACTCTTATCCTAAAGTAAGCACTACAGGCATCCACTACCCCCTGTGAATACCCACTTCCCTTAAAGGCACAGCACTCCTTATAATATTCTAGTATGTCGAGTGGTAGACCACTAGCATCCTCTTTTGTTCAGCTGGTTAATCTGGGAATCTTAAGACAATGTTACAATTGTCTCATGTACACAGACAACCCTCTCCTCCTTCCTACTAACACATATACTTGTGAGAGATGCAACTATATAGCCAGACTGGAGGCTGAACTCTCTCAACTCAGGACTGGCAAGACCAGACAGGAGGAGAAGGTACCCACAGCTGAAGCAAAACCGGTCACACATAAAACCACCACTACTACAAACCAAACACATAAGAACACAAAGACATACTCGGAGGCTCTTATAAAAAACTTACCAAAACAACAGAGGCCTCCAAAGCAGACACCCAGAAATACAACCCCACAAAACGCAACACCTACAACACATACCTCAAGCAACAGGTGTGTCACACAATCACAGCCCCTAAGGCAAAACACTATGCCAGAGACATTAGTAATAGGTGACTCTATAGTCAGACACACCGACGTTCCACTTACCAGGCTGAATAAGGAGAGGGTAACGGTGAGCTGCCTATCGGGAGCAAGGATCCGCCACATTACACATGCACTCAGGTCACTCCAAAGCAAGTACAAGTATGATGCAGTCATTGTCCATGCTGGTGTGAATGACCTGAGACGTACCTCCCTGGACTACATGAAAAGAGACATTGAGGAGCTCTCCGATTATGTAGCCCAGACTGGTATGACCCTGACCCTGAGCAGCATCCTGCCTTCACCAAGAATGATGCCTCAGTACAAAGATAAAATGATCAGTTTTAACAATTGGCTTAATCACTGGTGTCATTCTAGGGGGATCCAATGTCTGTCAGCCTGGGATGACATGCTGGACAGGCCACGTTGCTTCGCAAGGGATGGCTTGCACCTGTCACCACTGGGCTTCCGGATACTGGCCAAGGCTCTTGCCACCCCCATAGTGCCTTTTTTAGGCAATGCTCAAAAGACAAATCAACCTCCATAAAAAACAAAAATGGAAAAAAATTAAGGGTAATGCTGCTCAACGCCAGAAGTCTAAATTTCAAGATGCAGGCACTTGAAGCACTTCTCAGTATGGAGAACATCGATGTCTGTGCAGTAACTAAAACCTGGTTCAAGGCTCCTGAGAGCACTCTAGCGCTACCAGGCTATACCTCATATCATGCGTTTCGGCCTCAAATTCCAGGCCGAACCACAAAGGGAGGGGGAGTGTCCATTTTCATAAAGGACACCTACACCTCTCGATTGGTGGCTACCCATGAAGCATCAGAAACCATACAAGTTTTACTCACCATAGGCAAAACTGCCATACAACTGGTCGCATGTTATAGAACACCCTCCCAATCCCAGGAATCCCATCAAGCATTCCTGAAAACACCGGAGGATATGAATGTCACACCAAACACCATCATATTGGGTGACTTCAACTACCCCAACATAGACTGGGCCCACTATTCTAGCCCTAACACCCTAGCCCAAAGATTCCTGGAATTCATTAACTCAAATGCTATGGAGCAACTGGTCACTTCCCCTACGAGGAGAGATAATATACTTGACCTGATTATCACTAACATGGGGTCCAAATGTTCTGCACCGGATATAAACCCCTCACTAGTAAGATCTGATCATAAACTGATCACGTTGGATGTACATATCCCACCCCCACCCCCAGAACAAAAGACTACAGTGAAAAACTTTTCAAAAGCTGACTTTGCGCTCCTTAAGTCAGAAATGATATCCTTTAAGCCTACTGGGTTAATGGAAACCACATCCCAAAATGCTGAATCCTTCACAAAAGCTTTCTACGGACATCTCCAAGAATGCATGGATCAAGCAATCCAAACTAAAACCAAGACCCTCTCCACCAAGGGAAAACGCCCGGTTTGGTGGACCCCAGCTATAAACAAACTGTACAACAAAAGAAGGAAGCTACTGCAGGACAAAGCTATATCCCACAAGGGAAAGGCTTCCCTGATCAGCACAAGTAAAAAACTACGTTCTCTCATAAAAACATCTAAAGCAAACTTTGAGAAAAAGATTGCCAAGGATACCAAAGACAATCACAAGGCCTTCTTCAATTATGTCAGAACCTTGGGAGGAAATTCTCAGATATGCTCTGAGTTAGTACACAACGACAAAAAATTCACTGACCCTACCGACATTGCCAATATTCTGGCAGATAGGTTCAGTGCAAATTTCTCCCCTCCCTCACCCCTAAAGATGAAGTAATTATCCCTGCTGAATGTAACCTACCTGTCATCACAGACATACAGGTGAAATCAGCACTCAACAAAGCAAAAAACACAGCATCTATGGGACCCGATGGTATCCCCGGTTGCGTGTTACGTGAACTTCAAGATGAACTAAACCCACACCTAAGAACGCTATTCAATCTTAGCCTCATTACAGGATATGTACCTGAACACTGGCGCACAGCAACAGTGGTCCCACTCCACAAAGGGGGAAATTCTACTGACCCTGGTAACTACCGCCCCATAAGTCTGACCAGCCTGGTCTGCAAGGCTATGGAAAGAATCATCATGGAACTCATAAATGGCGACATTGGGGATCTGCAGACCCTTGATCCCACCCAGTTCGGTTTTGTAAAAGGCAGATCCTGCCTCTTAAACCTGGTTGACTTCTTCGAGACAGTCACTAGTGCCATCAACGAGGGCAAGGCTGTCCACACTGCCTACTTGGACTTGGCTAAAGCCTTTGACACGATACCACACTCTGGCATCATAGACAAGCTCAGCAGCCTAAATGTAAATCCATATGTCACAAGATGGGTAGCAAACTGGCTAAAAATCAGAACCCATAAGGTCAAAATTGCTGGAGCCATGTCAGACTCAAAACCAGTCACGAGTGGTGTCCCACAGGGCTCAGTCTTGGGACCACTCTTATTCGGCATTTACTTCTCAGATGTGAAAGCAAATATGGGAGGATTATGGCTGACAAAGTTTGCAGATGACTGCAAACTGGGTGCCATAGTTGATTCATCTGCTGACACACACATCCTACAGAAAGGTCTCACTGAAACGGACAACTGGTGCCGGAACCATGGCCTCAAACTTAACGCCAAAAAATGTATAGTCATCCCCTTTGGGAAAAACAAAGTACCCACAAATTATCATGTAGACAATAACCCACTGAATACGGAAGAAGTAATCAGAGACCTGGGGACTCAAGTCGATAGTGACCTCTCCTTTGACAACCATGTTGCCAAAGTGGTCAGAAAGACATTCTACCTTGCCCATCTCATAATGAAGGGATTCTCATCCAGATCAAAGGAGGTCATTGTACCTCTATATTCCTCCCTTGTCAGGCCCATGATTGAATATAATGCTCCATTTGGGATGTATCTCACCCGGCACATGCAACAACTGGAAAGACCCCAGAAGTACCTCACCAAGAGGATCATAGGTCTCAAACATGTGCCTTATCCAGCTAGATTAAAGAAACTCCAGCTCTATTCAGTAGCATACTGCCTGCTCAGAGGTGATTTGTGCCTAACATATAGGGCCATGTCCAACCAAGAACTGATGGACATGCTCCATCTCAAAAAATCCAAATCCACCAGAACCACACGAGCTAAAGATTTCAACCTCTGCACAAATATGAATAGGACATGCTGGAGGGATTGATTCAAAAACACAGAGGTTACCCATACTCTGGAACAAAATCCCAGTTCATGTGAGACAGAGCCCTTCATTGGCACTGTTCAAGAAAAATCTCGATGCATGGATGGGAGATCGCAAGTTTACCCTGGGAGTCACCTCAGTGTCACTACTAGACAGAGGTATAGTTTACTAAATAATGGGGTCCCACATCTGTCACTACTAGAGAGGCGCAACTATATAATATACGGGGTGGCGGAAGCCACATCACTGTTGGCTAGGCTTATAAATGCCCCCGGGCAGATAGCCTAGTACACTACTATGAAACTATGAAACAATAATTTTATGCCATTCTTCGTGTTTAGATTTCATATGTGTATGCACTTTGCAGTCCAGTAAATGCAAACCTATACATTGGTCAAGATATTACCCATGAATGGATAAAGACAGATGAATTTAAACCAAACGATATATTTCTAATCAAAATATGTGCACAGCCACATTGATTTACAAAGTCTGCAGAAAAAGTCAGAGAAATGGACAAGCAGATTCTGTAGTACAGAAGGAGAAACAGTAGCAGATGTTGCTGTGGTGATTATATAATCATGGCTAAAGGTCTGTGTACTGAAATTGTTGTCAGTGTGTCAAGATGATGCATCGAGGTTGTATAAACATTACAAATAGCTGAGAGCCATTGCAAAAAATGAACCACAAACCACTGCTTAAAAATGAAGATCTGATCACATGGAATCATTCAGTATCAGCAGCTAAAGTAGAAGCAGGCAATGTTGATATAGCAGTCAAAGAAAAATGGAAATAGCTAGACCCAGGGATTTATAGTGTTCTATAGTGTGTAAGACAGTTATAATCTACTAAAATATTCATGCAAAAACTAGAGAAGTGTGGGGCAAACACACCCACAGTTAGGTCTAATAATAGTAGGAGCAAAAGGGCTAATAAAGAATTTAAGTATACTTACATATGCTAGGAAATGGGTCTATATTACATTGCCGAAATCTAATTATGACGAACATCTTTTCATCAACATAAAATCAGCAAAACCATTCGCTGAGTTTAATAAGGGCAAACATGTAGTTGGCCAGCTACAGAACTTTACCCTTTTTTTCACTGTAGTGCGATCTCAGAGTTGGTATATATAGTTAGGGGGGGTTGGAGGGTAAATCCCCCCATATTAGGTGGTGTGGTTGACTTGATTCAACGTGGATTTTGTTTCATTGTGGTGTGGGAAAGTAATTCTTTGCCCTTATTAAACTCAGCAAATGGTTTTGTAAATTTTGTGCCGATGAAAAGGTGTTTACCGTAATTAGATTTTGGTGACACAATATAGACCCCTTATGAAATACATATGTGTGTGTGTGTGCATGTGCGTGTGTGTGTGTGTGTGTATGTATATATATACATATATATGTATATATATATATATATATATATATATATAATATATATAATAAAATGTGTGTGTGTGTGTAACTTAGTATGAGCTTGTAAAAGGAGGCATTTCTGGGTATATGTATATTATGGGTGTTTCGAAGAGCACTCATGGCAAACATGAAAGACTGTACCAAATTGGGTCCATACTTGTCAATGTATTATTTGCAAACCATAACTATCTGAGAAAATGTAGTGAAACCTTTCAGAATATGCACAAAACCATTACAGAAAAAAGTTATTGCTGTTGAAGGAACAGCTTAGAACTGAACTGTATTGCACTACTGATTTCTCAGATACTTTCATTTTGTTGATTATAGTAATGACTATCCTGCCATTGTCAAAACTGAAGCAAAAAAGTGTTCCCCAACAATGAAGACTTAAACATTTTTTCATACTTCTATTGAGAAGGAAAGACTAAATGTACTGGAAAAGGATGTCTACAAAGACAGAGCTGGCACAGAATATAACAGACTTCAACCACATAGTTATTAACTTGTCTGACCGAACAGGGACAGATACATGGAGTTTTTAGCAAAAAAATAAAAAATCCCAAGTGCAGAGGCACATGGATAAGACTGCAAAGTATATTGCTGATGTTGTCCATAAATTACAACAGGAAGTAGTGGGAAACCATCATGAAAAAGTAAACTAAGTTAATGTGGTGCATCTTTCAAAATAAGGCATGAATTTAAACATGCTTACTGTATATATTGCTGTGTGCAACAACTTAATTGGGTCATGGAGTGGGGCACATTTGAAAATACTAAAGCTGCTGCTGGAATTCCAGTCTTTTTCTCATGGTCAGTTCTGGGACTATCTGCTCTGGATGATATAGTAGCACAACAGATATCACCAAAAGTGTATAGAAGATGGGAACGTTTGACTATCCAGACTGTAAATGCAGTGTATGGAAAGCAGAAGTTTATTAGAGTATCTTCATTTATTTGTATGAATGTCATACATTTGTACTGCATTGCAATGACAATAGTGCAAGAAGAATGTGGGCTAAACAAACCATTCAAAGGCATTCACATTTTTGTTCACTATTATGGTTACCATATGACATTGTTTACAGAACTTCAGTCTTGTATTACTAATGCAACCAAAATTGTACCAGATGTATGCAGATTATTAAATGTAGTAGATAGTATCAAACTGGATGCTAACAGAATTACAAAAGAGAAATTATTGACACAAGGCATTCTTGACAAGCATTCACCAAGACCCTCGGATCTGAAGCACTGCAACAGATGTGTATTGCTACAAAAGAAGTCTACGATTTGAGTTCTAGGGAGCAGCATCACTCTTTCTGCAAGCTGGTCATCTTTGGGGATTTCAGGTGATACTACATGGATACCTTAGAATGCACAAAACAGTTCCCAAAAAACTATTCACAGCAACCACCGAGGAGTACCCATTCCTCTTGGTACAGAACTTGGAGTACATGCTGGATTGAAGCCAACACTTTCATAACCAATCAGGGCTGTCTTGATGCTAAAATTGATTGACAGTTTACTAACTACTGACATTTCAGAGACTTTAACTTACTGATCATATCAATATCAGCATCTGAGGTGCAGAGATATTTTTCATCACTGAAAAGAATTGAAACATTTATTTTTAATACTATGGGACAGGAAAGACTGAACACATTGGCCATGATCTGTACAAAAGAATTGACATTTAGTATAACTTTAGAGCTATTGATTTATTTACAAAGAACAGATGAAATAGAAGTTCTTTTAAGTTAGAAACCTGCAAACATTCTCCAAAAGATCACTAGAACTTGGACAGACTGCAGAGCATATTATTGGTGTTCTGTGTGAACATTCACAGGAAATAATGGGAAACCATCATGAAAAAGAAATTGATCAGAGTTAAAATGTGACATCTTTCAATCATTAAGTGGAAATATAAATATCCTTACTATATATATTGCAATGCACACAAGCTCACTATGTTGATGGAAGGAGCTACAGTACCAAATACCAAAGCAAACACATTTCTTTTTAACTCTTGCTGGAATTCTGACCTTTTCAGATGATCAGTTCTACAAAAATCTGTTTTTGAGGATCTAGTGGCAGAGCAGATGTAACAAGTGTATGAAACATGGTGGAAATTCAGTATCTAGTCTCTAAATGCAGTGTATGAAAAGTTGGTCTTGCTTTTTGAGTTTTTTTATTTCTGTAAATGTCATATCTTCAATGACACTTGTAAAAGAAGAGTGGAGTAAAGAAATAGCCCAGACATGATGAATTAAAATTTTGGCTGTTTTATTTCCCTGCATATAATGTCCCACATTGACATTTGTATGCAATGTTTAATACTACTGATGCAAACAATGCTGAAAAGGATGTATCTGCAGTATCTAATAAGATATGGATAGACTTACACAAGAGGAACTACAGATTGAGGATCTTCTGCAAAATCTACACAAAGCCCATTAGGATACGATCCCAGATATCCCAGACACTGCACTAGACATTGTGCATTGCTGCAAGGCAAGTAAGTGATCAAGTTCTAAGCAGTATCATAATTTCACCAAACTACCACTTTTAGTCATCCCATTCAGCTATACATGTATGGATATTTCTAAAATAGACTACCTTTTCCAGTACTACTATAGCAACCCCAGAAAAGTATCCACTCTTGTTATAGGAAAAGCTTAGAAATGAACTTGGAGTAGTGTATTGCATTAAAATTTTGCTGAAACTGGCAGTTTTGGTTAGATGCTAACTGAGGCTTTCAGTTTGGTATGGTCATTATAATCAAAAACAATGTCAACAGTGAGGTAGAAATTGTTTGTCAGCCCTGGAAAGTTAACATGTCTTCATACTACTATAGAACAGAAAACACTAAATGCATTGGCCATGATCTTTATTGGAAAATAGTCGACTTCCTTTACCAGTCCTTGTTCACTGCAATTGTGCTTCTTTCTTATACAATCCAAAGAAGATCAGAAACAGAGAAGCACTTATTTGTTACCAGAGCAGAAGGACTTCTTTGCTGCCAGAGAATATTAAAGGATTTACTCCGGAAAAGTAATTTGGAATTGTGTCCCAAACAAAATCAAGTATGGAATGGTGTTTTGAACTTTCCTGATTACAGCTTATTTTCAGGTGGAGCGTTCCACACTAGAGCTTACCTTCATGCTCACTAAAAATGTAAGTACTGTTACTAATCATGGTATATCCCACAAGGGAAAGGCTTCCCTGATCAGCACAAGTAAAAAACTACGTTCTCTCATAAAAACATCTAAAGCAAACTTTGAGAAAAAGATTGCCAAGGATACCAAAGACAATCACAAGGCCTTCTTCAATTATGTCAGAACCTTGGGAGGAAATTCTCAGATATGCTCTGAGTTAGTACACAACGACAAAAAATTCACTGACCCTACCGACATTGCCAATATTCTGGCAGATAGGTTCAGTGCAAATTTCTCCCCTCCCTCACCCCCTAAAGATGAAGTAATTATCCCTGCTGAATGTAACCTACCTGTCATCACAGACATACAGGTGAAATCAGCACTCAACAAAGCAAAATACACAGCATCTATGGGACCTGATGGTATCCCCGGTTGCGTGTTACGTGAACTTCAAGATGAACTAAACCCACACCTAAGAACGCTATTCAATCTTAGCCTCATTACAGGATATGTACCTGAACACTGGCGCACAGCAACAGTGGTCCCACTCCACAAAGGGGAAATTCTACTGACCCTGGTAACTACCGCCCCATAAGTCTGACCAGCCTGGTCTGCAAGGCTATGGAAAGAATCATCATGGAACTCATAAATGGTGACATTGGGGATCTGCAGACCCTTGATCCCACCCAGTTCGGTTTTGTAAAGGCAGATCCTGCCTCTTAAACCTGGTTGACTTCTTGAGACAGTCACTAGTGCCATCAACGAGGGCAAGGCTGTCCACACTGCCTACTTGGACTTGGCTAAAGCCTTTGACACGATACCACACTCTGGCATCATAGACAAGCTCAGCAGCCTAAATGTAAATCCATATGTCACAAGATGGGTAGCAAACTGGCTAAAAATCAGAACCCATAAGGTCAAAATTGCTGGAGCCATGTCAGACTCAAAACCAGTCACAGTGGTGTCCCACAGGGCTCAGTCTTGGGACCACTCTTATTCGGCATTTACTTCTCAGATGTGAAAGCAAATATGGGAGGATTATGGCTGACAAAGTTTGCAGATGACTGCAAACTGGGTGCCATAGTTGATTCATCTGCTGACACACACATCCTACAGAAAGGTCTCACTGAAACGGACAACTGGCGGCGGAACCATGGCCTCAAACTTAACGCCAAAAAATGTATAGTCATCCCCTTTGGGAAAAACAAAGTACCCACAAATTATCACGTAGACAATAACCCACTGAATACGGAAGAAGTAATCAGAGACCTGGGGACTCAAGTCGATAGTGACCTCTCCTTTGACAACCATGTTGCCAAAGTGGTCAGAAAGACATTCTACCTTGCCCATCTCATAATGAAGGGATTCTCATCCAGATCAAAGGAGGTCATTGTACCTCTATATTCCTCCTTGTCAGGCCCATGACTGAATATAATGCTCCATTTGGGATGTATCTCACCCGGCACATGCAACAACTGGAAAGACCCCAGAAGTACCTCACCAAGAGGATCATAGGTCTCAAACATGTGCCTTATCCAGCTAGATTAAAGAAACTCCAGCTCTATTCAGTAGCATACCGCCTGCTCAGAGGTGATTTGTGCCTAACATATAGGGCCATGTCCAACCAAGAACTGATGGACATGCTCCATCTCAAAAAATCCAAATCCACCAGAACCACACGAGCTAAAGATTTCAACCTCTGCACAAATATGAATAGGACATGCTGGAGGGATAGATTCAAAAACACAGAGGTTACCCATACTCTGGAACAAAATCCCAGTTCATGTGAGACAGAGCCCTTCATTGGCACTGTTCAAGAAAAATCTCGATGCATGGATGGGAGATCGCAAGTTTACCCTGGGAGTCACCTCAGTGTCACTACTAGACAGAGGTATAGTTTACTAAATAATGGGGTCCCACATCTGTCACTACTAGAGAGGCGCAACTATATAATATACGGGGTGGCGGAAGCCACATCACTGTTGGCTAGGCTTATAAATGCCCCCGGGCAGATAGCCTAGTACACTACTATGAAACTATGAAACAATAATTTTATGCCATTCTTCGTGTTTAGATTTCATATGTGTATGCACTTTGCAGTCCAGTAAATGCAAACCTATACATTGGTCAAGATATTACCCATGAATGGATAAAGACAGATGAATTTAAACCAAACGATATATTTCTAATCAAAATATGTGCACAGCCACATTGATTTACAAAGTCTGCAGAAAAAGTCAGAGAAATGGACAAGCAGATTCTGTAGTACAGAAGGAGAAACAGTAGCAGATGTTGCTGTGGTGATTATATAATCATGGCTAAAGGTCTGTGTACTGAAATTGTTGTCAGTGTGTCAAGATGATGCATCGAGGTTGTATAAACATTACAAATAGCTGAGAGCCATTGCAAAAAATGAACCACAAACCACTGCTTAAAAATGAAGATCTGATCACATGGAATCATTCAGTATCAGCAGCTAAAGTAGAAGCAGGCAATGTTGATATAGCAGTCAAAGAAAAATGGAAATAGCTAGACCCAGGGATTTATAGTGTTCTACAGTGTGTAAGACAGTTATAATCTAATAAAATATTCATGCAAAAACTAGAGAAGTGTGGGGCAAACACACCCACAGTTAGGTCTAATAATAGTAGGAGCAAAAGGGCTAATAAAGAATTTAAGTATACTTACATATGCTAGGAAATGGGTCTATATTACATTGCCGAAATCTAATTATGACGAACATCTTTTCATCAACATAAAATCAGCAAAACCATTCGCTGAGTTTAATAAGGGCAAACATGTAGTTGGCCAGCTACAGAACTTTACCCTTTTCTTCACTGTAGTGCGATCTCAGAGTTGGTATATATAGTTAGGGGGGGTTGGAGGGTAAATCCCCCCATATTAGGTGGTGTGGTTGACTTGATTCAACGTGGATTTTGTTTCATTGTGGTGTGGGCAAGTAATTCTTTGCCCTTATTAAACTCAGCAAATGGTTTTGTAAATTTTGTGCCGATGAAAAGGTGTTTACCGTAATTAGATTTTGGTGACACAATATAGACCCCTTATGAAATACATATGTGTGTGTGTGTGCATGTGCGTGTGTGTGTGTGTGTGTGTGTGTGTGTGTGTATGTATATCTATATATACATATATATATATATATATATATATATATATATATATATATAATATATATAATAAAATGTGTGTGTGTGTGTAACTTAGTATGAGCTTGTAAAAGGAGGCATTTCTGGGTATATGTATATTATGGGTGTTTCGAAGAGCACTCATGGCAAACATGAAAGACTGTACCAAATTGGGTCCATACTTGTCAATGTATTATTTGCAAACCATAACTATCTGAGAAAATGTAGTGAAACCTTTCAGAATATGCACAAAACCATTACAGAAAAAAGTTATTGCTGTTGAAGGAACAGCTTAGAACTGAACTGTATTGCACTACTGATTTCTCAGATACTTTCATTTTGTTGATTATAGTAATGACTATCCTGCCATTGTCAAAACTGAAGCAAAAAAGTGTTCCCCAACAATGAAGACTTAAACATTTTTTCATACTTCTATTGAGAAGGAAAGACTAAATGTACTGGAAAAGGATGTCTACAAAGACAGAGCTGGCACAGAATATAACAGACTTCAACCACATAGTTATTAACTTGTCTGACCGAACAGGGACAGATACATGGAGTTTTTAGCAAAAAAATAAAAAATCCCAAGTGCAGAGGCACATGGATAAGACTGCAAAGTATATTGCTGATGTTGTCCATAAATTACAACAGGAAGTAGTGGGAAACCATCATGAAAAAAGTAAACTAAGTTAATGTGGTGCATCTTTCAAAATAAGGCATGAATTTAAACATGCTTACTGTATATATTGCTGTGTGCAACAACTTAATTGGGTCATGGAGTGGGGCACATTTGAAAATACTAAAGCTGCTGCTGGAATTCCAGTCTTTTTCTCATGGTCAGTTCTGGGACTATCTGCTCTGGATGATATAGTAGCACAACAGATATCACCAAAAGTGTATAGAAGATGGGAACGTTTGACTATCCAGACTGTAAATGCAGTGTATGGAAAGCAGAAGTTTATTAGAGTATCTTCATTTATTTGTATGAATGTCATACATTTGTACTGCATTGCAATGACAATAGTGCAAGAAGAATGTGGGCTAAACAAACCATTCAAAGGCATTCACATTTTTGTTCACTATTATGGTTACCATATGACATTGTTTACAGAACTTCAGTCTTGTATTACTAATGCAACCAAAATTGTACCAGATGTATGCAGATTATTAAATGTAGTAGATAGTATCAAACTGGATGCTAACAGAATTACAAAAGAGAAATTACTGACACAAGGCATTCTTGACAAGCATTCACCAAGACCCTCGGATCTGAAGCACTGCAACAGATGTGTATTGCTACAAAAGAAGTCTATGATTTAAGTTCTAGGGAGCAGCATCACTCTTTCTGCAAGCTGGTCATCTTTGGGGATTTCAGGTGATACTACATGGATACCTTAGAATGCACAAAACAGTTCCCAAAAAACTATTCACAGCAACCACCGAGGAGTACCCATTCCTCTTGGTACAGAACTTGGAGTACATGCTGGATTGCAGCCAACACTTTCATAACCAATCAGGGCTGTCTTGATGCTAAAATTGATTGACAGTTTACTAACTACTGACATTTCAGAGACTTTAACTTACTGATCATATCAATATCAGCATCTGAGGTGCAGAGATATTTTTCATCACTGAAAAGAATTGAAACATTTCTTTTTAATACTATGGGACAGGAAAGACTGAACACATTGGCCATGATCTGTACAAAAGAATTGACATTTAGTATAACTTTAGAGCTATTGATTTATTTACAAAGAACAGATGAAATAGAAGTTCTTTTAAGTTAGAAACCTGCAAACATTCTCCAAAAGATCACTAGAACTTGGACAGACTGCAGAGCATATTATTGGTGTTCTGTGTGAACATTCACAGGAAATAATGGGAAACCATCATGAAAAAGAAATTGATCAGAGTTAAAATGTGACATCTTTCAATCATTAAGTGGAAATATAAATATCCTTACTATATATATTGCAATGCACACAAGCTCACTATGTTGATGGAAGGAGCTACAGTACCAAATACCAAAGCAAACACATTTCTTTTTAACTCTTGCTGGAATTCTGACCTTTTCAGATGATCAGTTCTACAAAAATCTGTTTTTGAGGATCTAGTGGCAGAGCAGATGTAACAAGTGTATGAAACATGGTGGAAATTCAGTATCTAGTCTCTAAATGCAGTGTATGAAAAGTTGGTCTTGCTTTTTGAGTTTTTTTATTTCTGTAAATGTCATATCTTCAATGACACTTGTAAAAGAAGAGTGGAGTAAAGAAATAGCCCAGACATGATGAATTAAAATTTTGGCTGTTTTATTTCCCTGCATATAATGTCCCACATTGACATTTGTATGCAATGTTTAATACTACTGATGCAAACAATGCTGAAAAGGATGTATCTGCAGTATCTAATAAGATATGAATAGACTTACACAAGAGGAACTACAGATTGAGGATCTTCTGCAAAATCTACACAAAGCCCATTAGGATACGATCCCAGATATCCCAGACACTGCACTAGACATTGTGCATTGCTGCAAGGCAAGTAAGTGATCAAGTTCTAAGCAGTATCATAATTTCACCAAACTACCACTTTTAGTCATCCCATTCAGCTATACATGTATGGATATTTCTAAAAATAGACTACCTTTTCCAGTACTACTATAGCAACCCCAGAAAAGTATCCACTCTTGTTATAGGAAAAGCTTAGAAATGAACTTGGAGTAGTGTATTGCATTAAAATTTTGCTGAAACTGGCAGTTTTGGTTAGATGCTAACTGAGGCTTTCAGTTTGGTATGGTCATTATAATCAAAAACAATGTCAACAGTGAGGTAGAAATTGTTTGTCAGCCCTGGAAAGTTAACATGTCTTCATACTACTATAGAACAGAAAACACTAAATGCATTGGCCATGATCTTTATTGGAAAATAGTCGACTTCCTTTACCAGTCCTTGTTCACTGCAATTGTGCTTCTTTCTTATACAATCCAAAGAAGATCAGAAACAGAGAAGCACTTATTTGTTACCAGAGCAGAAGGACTTCTTTGCTGCCAGAGAATATTAAAGGATTTACTCCGGAAAAGTAATTTGGAATTGTGTCCCAAACAAAATCAAGTATGGAATGGTGTTTTGAACTTTCCTGATTACAGCTTATTTTCAGGTGGAGCGTTCCACACTAGAGCTTACCTTCATGCTCACTAAAAATGTAAGTACTGTTACTAATCATGGTATACCACACAGCTGAGTACTACGACATGTATAGCTTACTATTTTTGAAGGATGTGGTCGTTCTTAAAACATGACCGGCGTCACCATTTCCTCAGTCTTTGCGCATGGTCGATGCAGAAGCAATTTTGCGAGTGCAGGTTGGCGTTCTGAGATTTTCGAGCGGAGTTTCAGACCGAAACAGAGTTGTTAAGTAACCCGTTAGAACATTTTGGTTTTTCTTGCCTCAGTATTTAACCGGATGTCAGAAAAAGTGAATAACTGTATTTCTTGTGGGAAGCAGATGCCGCATAGGGATTATCATACATTGTGTATACCTTGTTTAGGGCCTGAGCACGACGTTGTTGGTTGCCGCTCTTGTGCTAGATTTTACAAGCGCACTATTGAGAGGAGGCTTGATTGTGCTAGGTTAGTGTTTGGGAAGCGTTGCAATTATAGTATGGCGTCGGATGCTCCGGCGCCGCTTCATCAAGCGCAAGGACAAAACAGTGAAGCCTAGGGGTGAGGAACCGGCAGTCCCGGACGTCGGTTCTTTAGAAACTCAGGAGCCAGAGGTTTTGCCAGGAGTCTCTATGGAGTCTCAGGCAGATGCTTTACTGTTACAGGATGTGCCCTCTCAGGAGGTAGGCCAGGCTGAGGGGGCTTCTCAGGTAACTGTTCTTCCCTCTCTTCCCAAGGTAGTTAGGGCCTCTCCTTCTGTTGCCAAAGCTTCTTTTAGAGGTAGGCCAAGTTCAGCTTCTGTGGGGCTTCTCCTAGCATTTCGGGCTCTGTGCCTAAGAAACATATGCTTAAAATGGCAGAAGATTTGATTACTCTGATTAGAGGTTCTATGCCCCCGCCTGATAAGAGGCCTAGGGTGGAACAGGAGTTTGATAGTTTTGAACAGTGTTCACAGGCTTCAGAGTCTTCTGTGGAAGACTTGCAAGAGTTTCCTACTTATTCAGATTCTGATGTGGATGATTCCACTCCTACAGCTTCTCCTCCTGAGGATTTTTCATTTTCAGAGACTCTTCACTCCATGAGGAGCACTTTAAATGGGAAGGCCAGGATTACTCTGATTCCAGGAAAAGGCTTAGGGAATTCTTGTTTTACCCCAGCATAGGCCCTTAGCTATTCCTCCTGTGTTAAATGTGGTGGAGGATGTTTTGCAGAGCTTCCCTGAACCCTGACTCTTTGCCTCCTGCTCCTGTTAAGCGTTATAGGTATTATAGGGTGTGAAGCTCATAAGTATTTGTTTAAGAGTCCTAGGGCGGACCCAGAAACTGTTTCTCAGGGGCCTAAAGGTGTTAAAGCTTCTGTGGTTAAAAATCCTGTACCCTCTGATAAAGAGGCAAGGGCTTTGGATAGGTGGGGTAAGAAAGTATATACTTCTTCCACTCTAGCCATGAGGGCGTTGAATTGTCAGTTTCATATGCTGAAATATCAGAATTATCTCCTTTCACAATTGAAATCTAAGGTGGATGCTTTGGCGGAAGGTATTGAGTGTAAAGAGTTGCTGGATTTGGTTCATGTGTCTGAACAAGTGGGTAAGCATTCTTTGCAGTGTGGTTTTGATGCTGTTCAGGCCTCCTCGAGGGTGGCTGCTACTAGTTCTGTTCTTCGCAAACATGCCTGGTTGAAGGATCAGAATTTAGCTGAGCATGTTAAGACCAGGATTTTGGATGCTCCTTTACAGTCTGATGTGTTGTTTGGACCGCCTGTGGAAGCAGTTTTAAAGAAAATGGAGGACAAAGCTAAGTCTATGCAGACTGTTAAAGATTTTTGCAGGTGCAGCCTCGAAGTTTAGTAGAAATTGGCCTGCTAAGGGGTGGACATATCCTGCTTATGGTTCCCAGTCTAGGGGTAGGTCTAGGCGTGGTAGGGCAGGGCTCAAGGTTCGTTCAGGCTTAGATCAGACAGTTCACCTGAGCAGATTTCTGGTGAGGGCAGGGTCAGTCCTTTCGTAAAGCAGAACCAATGACCTGCCTTTTCAGCTGCCAGTGGATTCTCGTCTGGCAGCTCCTTTGGGAGGTAGATTGTCTCTTTTCAAAGAAAATTGGGATTTAATCACTCAAGACAGATGGGTGCTGGATATCATTCATCACGGTTACAGATTTTATTTCCACACAATGCCCCCTTTCAAAGGCATGCCAGATGTTCCTCCTCCACAAAGAAAAGAGGCTCACAAGCAAGTTTCTCAGTTATTCCAGATAGGGGCCATTCAGCCAGTCCCTGTATCAGAAAGGGCTTGGTTTATTCTCGCCTGTTCCTAGTACCAAAGAAGGGGAACACGTGGAGACCAATTTTGGATTTATCTATCCTCAACACTTATCTGGACATTCCCAAGTTCAAGATGTTGACATTACAGCAGCTGTTACCTCTGCTGGGCAAGGATCACTGGATGGTAACTTTGGATCTCAAGGAAGCTTACCTTCATGTGCCTATAAGGCTAAGTTGCAGAAAGTATCTGCGGTTTTGAACTGGAGATTTTCATTATCAGTTCTCTGCATTGCCCTTTGGCTTATCTACTGCGCCCAGGGTATTCACAAAGGTTCTGGCTCCAGTGATAGCTTACTTCAGGCTTCAAGGCATTTAAATCTATCCTTACTTGGACGACTGCCTGATTCTGGCTCAAGAAAAGGAAGACCTTCTACAGCATCTGGAATATGTCATAGCAGTGCTAAGATGCCTAGGGTATTCTGTGAACGAAATAAAGTCCAGTCTAGTACCCTCTCAAGACATGTGCTTTCTGGGTGTGAGACTGAATACAGCAGCCCAGATGGCCTTTTTAACCCCGGACAAACAAAAGAGTCTGTCACTTTACTTCCATCAACTATCTCATCAGTCCGTGCTGACTGCCAGGACAGTCCTTCAAGCATTAGGGTTCATGGCATCTTGTATTCTGGTGCTTCCCAATGCCAAACTGCATATGAGGAAGCTGCAATGGTATCTCAAAATTGTATGGACACTGCCCTGCCAAGATTTCCACACTGTCATTCTTATAATACCTTGCCTTCTAAAGGAATTCTTGTGGTGGGCTCAGGAATGTCACCTAAACAAGGGACTCTCTGTGACCCGGCCAGAGGCGAGTCAGATTTTAACGACAGATGCCTCGGACACTGCTTGGGGAGCTCATCTAAATGGAAAGTGGATACCAGACAAGTGGCCTGCCAGACTACAGCATCTACATATCAACATGAAGGAGATGTTAGCAGTCAGTTTGCATTGATGGCTTTCAAGGAGTTACTTCTTCAGGGCAGGTGTTGATTCTAACAGACAACACAACTGTCATGTGGTACATCAACAAGCAAGGGGAACACATTCTTATCCTCTATGCAGGCAAGCAATGATTTTATGGGAGACTGCGTTAAGCCTGCGACTGACTCTTCAGGCAAGGTTTCTGCCAGGAGCACAGAACTCCCTAGCAGATGTATTAAGCAGACAAATCATGGATCCCACAGTGGAAACTGGATCTTCATGTATTTCAGAACTTGACAGTGTCATGGGGAACTCCAGACATAGATCTGTTCGCTTCTCCACTAAACCACCAGCTGCCAAAGTATTGCACAAAGGGGTTTCATCACACAGCTTGGAAAGTGGATGCTCTGTCTTTCAGTTGGAAAAACCTTCATGTCTATGCCTTTCCACCTCTGCCTCTTCTTCCAAAGGTATTATTAAAGGTCAGACAAGACAGGCCAAGGATGATTTTGATAGCTCCAGATTGGGCTCGGCAACACTGGTACCCACTTCTAAGGAGTCTTGTAAAGAAGCCTCCATGGCCTTTACCTCTGATTCCTCATCTGTTATCTCAGAAGGACGGTCATCTGCTCAATGTCAAGCTTCAATCTCTTCATCTCACAGCTTGGCATATTCTGTGTTGAAGCACAGCAGGTCTCAGCTTCCTCAACAAGTTTTAAATGTGATTATGGAAGCTAGAAGGCCTAGTACTAGGAGAGTGTACGCAGAAAAATGGAAGAGATTTTTATTTTGGAGTACAGCAAAGAATTTGGAGATATCAGAGCCTAATTTGAGTGTGGCTCTTCAATATCTTACTGAATTATTGGACAAAGGTTTGTCCTTCTCTTCCATAAAGATTCATGCTGCAGCAATTTCAGCTCACTATGATTGTGACCCACCTTTGTTTTCGCATCCTTTGTTCAAGCAGTTTCTTAGAGGGCAAAGAATATAAGACCCCACGTAGAGCTCCTACTCCTGCTTGGGATCTCAATTTTGTGTTGGAAAAACTTACTCTACAACCTTTTGAGCCTGCAGCTACTGCTGAATTGAAATATTTGTCATGGAAGACTGCTTTTCTGTTGGCTATTACTTCTGCAAGAAGGGTGTCTGAGTTGCAGGCCCTTATGGCAGTAGAGCCCTTTTGATTTTCCATAAGGACAGGGTTTCATTACGCACTAATCCTTCCTTTATGCCTAAGGTGGTTTCTAGTGTGGCTTTAAACCAAACTATTCATTTGCCTACGTTTTTGCAGATCCTCAAAATAAAGTTGGAAAGATTTTGCACACTTTAGATGTACACAGGCAATTGCGTTATTATTTGAGCAGGACTAAGAATTTTAGGCAGTCTCAGCAGTTACTTGTTTCTTTTCGCTTTGAGTTCACTGGGCAAGCCTGTGTCAAAACAAACTATTTCTAGGTGGATTGGCTGTTGCATTGCATTTTGTTATTCCCATCATGGCAAAGAGGTGCCAGCTGGGATTAGGCCTCATTCCACTAGGGCTACTGCCACTTCAACAGCATTTCTAAGGGGTGGCAACTAAGGATATTCTGGAAGCAGCTACTTGGAGTTCAGTGCATACTTTCTCTAGGCATTATCACCTGCCTATATACTCTAAGACTAGGGCTGGTTTTGCCACAGCTGTTTTACAAGGCATGTTGTCAGCTCCTGCTACTTTATAATTTGCCAGCCTCCCTTACCTCTGCTTTGGGATTCTACCCAATAGTCAGGACTGCAGCAAGGGAAGACGAAGAACATAGTACAGTTTTGTACCTACCATAAATGTAGATGTTCGAGGATTCCCTTGCTGCAGTCCAATTTACCCTCCCTCCTTCCCCACTGTGTTTTGGGGTGGTTGTGTAGGTGAGTTTACATGCTTACATTTTTTGTATATATTGTTGTATATATGGTACATGTTTTTTGGTGCAGGTTGTTTTTGGGACTTGTCTTTTTGGGTCTTCTGACATCTGGGGCAAGAAAAGACTGAGGAAATGACGTCGGTCATGCGCATTAGTACCCTGTCGTACTGACGTCAGTCTAAGGCGCCATGACCGATGTCAGCCTTATACTCTGGTATTCGGGCCGACTGGGACGCGGACTATACCCAATAGTCAGGACTGCAGCAAGGGAATCCTCGAACATCTACATTTATGGTAGGTACAAAACTGTACTTTACTAATCATGGTATACCACACAGCTGAGTACTACGACATGTATAGCTTACTATTTTTGAAGGATGTGGTCGTTCTTAAAACAGACTGTAGAAATTGTAATCAATAGCAAATTGTATGGTGTGTCTGACATCCTCACCATCTCACACAAAGGCAAGAGCAACACATTAAGTGGTAGAGGTTTCTGAAAATAAAAGGAGGCAGGATATTGCCTAATTCCTTTGTCATTGTGCAAAACATAGTTTATTAGATGGTAAAGGACATATGTTTGTTAACCCTTATAGTCAAGTAAATAGTTTTATGCTATTATGGCCAACCAGTATTTTGTGTGTAGGTTTTATGTTTTGTGACATTATAGCGAAACATATTTGGCCTCTTCTTATTTCTGAAATGAGCATGTGCAAATTGTATGACCAATTATTTATGCAAAAATGCTAACCATGGTCAATGTTGAATTTGAACACACAGTAATAGCCCCGCCCCAATTCAGTGAGTCATGCCCCAATCAAGTTAGCTCCACCCATCCATTTGCTTCTTGCAACCCTGTTGCTTTGAAATCACCAGCCATCACTGCTCTCAGCAAGTTAAAATAGAGTGAAGCACATTATTCTGCATGTTGTATAATGTTAACATTGCATGTCTAATCAGTATGGCAGCATATGAACTATAAGCACAATTACTGACATGTTTTAAAGATCTAGGACATATTCTTGATAGAATTGTTATTCGTTTTCCACTGAGGTTTGTGAGGAAAGTTAAAGAAATAATGATACTTCTGCCTCTGGCCCCCACACAAGCTATAACAACCTTCTGAGCACACCCTTGGGGTTTGATTGTGAGTAAAATTAAAGACATAATAACCATACTGGCTCCAGTCCCAACACAAGCTATAGTGTCCTACTGTGAGCACCTCTGAGCAGGTTTTAGAATAGGTGGTAATCTGGGCAGGGACCACCACTAAGCCTCTGTCAGAATGTGCATATGTAGTTTTGGGTGTTGATATTACCAGGGCCCTAGAAGATGGATGTTGATGGATGTTCTGTGATGCATTTTATGTTTTATTTTTGAAAGATGATGACTTTTTTGCTGGTACCTATAAAAGTTATGCATGTGTCTGGCAATATTTGTGTCCACAGATAAAAATCAGTGAAATTATTTTTAACGAACACACACACAAACATTGACACTCACCCCAGACAAGCCAGGTCTATCCCAAAATGCACTAATATACAAATGCATGCACAAACCCATGTGAGGCCCAATTTGGGACATTTTGGTAGCTCCCAAGAAACACTGCTCTCCTTCCCCATTCCTCCATAATACATGCACCCCCTCTCTTTCTACTACCTCCCTGCACCACCATATTAACACATACCCTGTCATTGCCCTAACCCTAACTCCCTTATATACTGAGAAAGTTGCTAGAATAGCAAGATTTGTGTTTGTAAGCATTATTTCTGAATTACACAAAGTCTGAAATTCATATGCCAGTCATTATTTAGTGACTGAATGTACAACAATCTGCCAGAAACCCACATATTTTATGAGAAGCAAACCAAAAATATAAGGTAAAATCATGGACTCTTGACAGCTATGCCTTCTGTAGAAACACTTGCATATATTCATACATGCCCACAAACTAACACACACATGCATTTCATATGCCCTCTTGAGATCAAATAAATGAATAAATTGATAAATAATGGCCCAGAAATGTATCTTAGCTTGTTATGTGGAACCCTTCTAATTCAAATAGATGCAGCCCCCCCCCCACCTTTGCCCCCTCAACTTCCTAGATTAAGAATCAATGATGGAGACCATCAACAGATTTCTGAACTGGGTAAAAATATGAGGCAAACATCTGAATATTCTGGAAAGTTCTGGGCATTTGAGAGATGTATATGCCAGCCTAAAAGAGTCTGGAAAAAAACTTGCATCATTGTTGCTGTACAAAGGGACAAGTTCTATAAAAAAAAAAAAAACGTTAAATAAAATGGCAGGTTTTGCATGAACAGTCATTTGCTGAACAATAAGAAGTTTGAAACTGTGATGTTTATTGCTGCCAGTGCCACTACGGTTATTGATAGAGGCTATCATAGGCTGCAATCTAATTCCTCACCTCAGTAGTTGGAGAAGAAATGTTTCTAAGGACAGGACAAAAGTATGAGCAAAATTAGAGACATTCTGCAAAATGAATGACAGATGAGGGATATGTAGTCTGAAATCATGAAAATGGACTGTTAAAATTTTACTGTCAATTCATAAGAACAGTACTCTGTAAAGTATCATTTTTTTGTACGTTTTCACAATATTTTTTCTTTTGAAAATCCTTGTTCTTGGACTGCATCAGCACTGTGCATCTGTGAATCAGACTAGCAGGAAAAGGACAACCCACCCTCCATGAGAAATTTATACCAAGTAGTAAACATAAAAAATGAATGAGGATTGATGGCACCAACTTTACTGTTGCTTTTGGGATAGCAGCACCTCAAATTATGAAAGGAAACTTCACGCATTAAAAAAAGATTTTGCTCATTCGGCCCTACCTGTAAATAATGTGCTACCTCATTTAATCACTCCCACAGCTGATACTTTTACCTAACAGTCACAGTCACATGACCTTGGATACAAATCGCAGTATATTCAGGTGCTGTTAAAAAATGAAAAAGGAACTGCATTTACACCAGCTGCTTTTCATAAATTGTATACATAAGGACCAAATGGAAAAGCTGTACTGAAAGTGCAGGAAGGCACATCTTCTGGAAGTGACAGGTGAGTCACTGGAACCTCACCTCTGGGAGCATCTCATCTGCTAGACAGTGACTGCAGTGACGAGTGCCACAGGGTCCTACTGCATGAAACTGGCCTAAGGCTGGCACTGCCTTCAAGTGAAAAACTATCCCTGAAGATAAGCAGCATCTGTTCTTGCTAATGTATCAGGAGATGTAGTCATATCATGTTTACCTCACATATTAAGCCATGGGGAGGATTCCATGGTTTATTACTATGTGGTGGGAAGGAGTGACTCATACATTCTCCAATTAAAAGCATTATCAGGACTGTGGTAGTCAGAGAGTAAGGAACTTACTATTTTTTTAACAAGTGCAGCTTTATGAGTTTTTGAGGGCCTTCACAAAAACTTGCATTAATGGGTACCCAATGTCAGATGTGATAATTATGTAGTCCATATGGCATAGCTTATTGCTTTCTGTAAAACTGATGTATGTGCAGTAAAGCCTAGAAATATGATCAAAAGTTCAATGCCTGTTTTGTTATCATAAGTTTCCTTGGCTCATTGCAAAAATGCAACCCAGGGAGCACATAGAATATGTTTGTGACTAAGGTTATACTGCTGTCATGGAACAATCCAATTGTCTAGCGTTTTGCTATTTTCTTTTCAATTATACTTACAGTAATGTAACTTTTTGTGTCTTTTACCCAAGACCAGGACTGAAAATTGACCAGGGAATTGCCCACTGATATGGTTATCTAAATAATTAGATAAGTACTTAAGACAAAACTAAGTAAAAGCATATTGTATTGTGAATGACTTGGAGTGTTAAAATAGAGATACTTCAAAAATGGTCAGCGCTACACAAATTATTTTGTCAAAACTGGCAGTTGTTCGATGTGGTATATCTCAAAGCAAGCAGAATATTTTGCACAAATCAAAAAATTCCAGATAAGACTGTTTTCTGAAAAAAAAATTGTAAAACTTTTATGTGTGGACTAATTCAAAAACTAAGTATATTCCATTGTATACCCTTACATCATTTACTTTACAGTGCCATTCTAATTTTGTAAATAACATTTCCAAATGTCATTGTTGTGGCTTACATGTAAGTTCTTCATTAGATTTCTAAAGTTAGTAATCCTAAAACTCTCCACATCTCTTACCCCAAAACAATAAAAGCTTCAGCTGTATATCAGTCAAGCTGAAGCCTAGTCAATATTGTAGCTTTCTATTACACAAGAATTGCAGACTCACTTTAGGAATATCCATAAATCTGTGCTTCCATTATGTATAAAAACCTGTAAGTCTTGGATATTGGCCTAATCCTCTGGTGTCCACCACCTTCCTGCAGTATGGAACCAGGAGATACTCAGTCTGATGTGCTTCTCCCCTCACCCAAAGGGGAAAAAACACTAAATACAGAATTGCATTTTTGTGTCTGTTTTACCATTGAGATAAAGAATACATGGAAATCACTCATTATCTTCAAACCTTTGCAGCTACTTAACCTAGCTTTTCAAAACCACCCATTTGCCATATTTAAACTTTAAGCAAAACCACTGTCATATTCCTCCTCCGGAGTATATTTCATTCCTTGCTGACAATGAGAAAATGCAGATAAGTAGTTCCATTCCAGCTGAAGTCTATAAGCAGTACATTTGTAATATGACACTTCCTCAACAATGTGACTTCCAATTTTCAACACACTATCTGGGCAATTGGCTTCTTATAAAATGTAAGATTTCTCAAGAATGTCTTAAGATGCCATACAGACTTCATTTTGCAGTGTCACCATTCACACATCATTTGAAAACTTTTTACTGGCACAATTCAGAAAGAAAGTCATATAAATCAACTATACTTATAGCAGGAGACCAGAATGTCAGAAATGACCCTACTAAGGAATACCTGTAAGTGCACACGTTCCTATTGCTATATTGAATATTATAGTAAAAATAGTATACACACAAATGTCTTTTTGAAAAACTAAATTATGTAAGTCTTCTTTAAGCAGAAACTGCTCCACCTCAGACAGTGTACAAGCATATACTTTGCAAGGGAAGATATTTAAAATAACTCACAAAATATGAGGAAAAATGTGGCACTCACTTTTTAAAAATGCATTTAGACACTCACTGATGTGAATTGTACAGATTTTACCACACATTGACATTAAAAGCTTTTGTCTTTTGGACTTGTGGCTGAAAATGTCTTAGACAGTGGAGATAAAAATATACATGATACACGGACCAGGATGATATATTGTAACCATATAAAAGCACACTGAAAATGATGGTGCATTTTTTGAATGAAAAGTTAGTATCAAGTACCTGGAAGCATCATAGATTCATAGGTGTTTTGGAACATTCACAGCATAATAACTGTCGAGAAGTTACTACTGTAGTGTAAATCATGTAGCCATTCGACAAAAATATATTAACTGATATAACAGTTACTTTAAAATGTCTAAAAATGCAATTAGTGTATTTTACGATTTGTTGTTTTCTTCACATGCTAAGCACATATTTGCTTATGAAGGATTCCTTTTCATTTTGATGATAGACAGTCTTTGTTCAAAGGTAACTGGTAAGTGGGACACTTGATTGAGTTCTGCTTCATAAAGAGAAACAGTATAAGTGATTTCAGAACTTTTAGTATATTGTAACCTTTTGGAATATGAATTTACAGGCATAATAATGAAAAATCGCACTATCTGATATCAGTTTTAGATTGTTAAAGTGCTGAAGTAATGGTAAAAAGATATAGTCAAATCTTGTGTGTCCAAGTCTTGCAAAAATTCAAAGTTTTAAAAGGATAATAATAGATATTACAATAATTAAAGACCATCCAAACACGGGTGGGGATAAAATAAAAAATAACTCTGTACTGGAAGATCCTCAAAATGAACACAGCTAAAACTCATCAGAAGCAAATGTGTTTAATACCTGAAAAGACTGCAGTCCTTTGAAAAGAAAGATAGCAACAACAGAGTTAAAGTTAGCACTATCTACAGTTTCGAGCCCTCAGACCCAACGTGCCTGGACCTAGCTGATTTACAGTCATCTCTGCAGAGTCCTGCACCTATATTGCCAGAGCTAAAGTTAACACTATCTACCTTTTCAAGCCCTTGGACCCAACCTGCCTGGACCTAGCTGATTTGCAGTCCTCTCTGCTGAGTCTTGCACCTATATTGCCAAAGTTAAAGTATGTCCACACTAAGTCAGTATGTTTGAGATCACTTTGTAATATCCTATAGTGCTCTCCCACAGCCAGCTACAGATTGCACATCACTATTTCCACTCCCAATATTTAATTTTCTACCTGTCTTACCTGCCCTACTTTCCTCCCCCCACCATTCTTCCCACCAATTCATCTCGCTATAGTGCCTGCCCTTTAGCTCTGCCTTCTCTTAACTTTATTCACTCTTTTATTGACTAACCTTCCTTTCCTTCTCTACCCCGTCCACTGCTGCTCTCCCTGGTATATCTCTGTATCCCTTTTCCTTAGACACTATATTTTAACCAACACCTCTCTCCCTTCTTTGCTGCTAATATCTCCCTCCCCCTAAGGAATTCACAGTTCTTTCTCTATAGCCTTTCTCCCTTTTCATCCTGCCTCTCTCTGCCCATGTTCTGCCATACTTGTTGTTTTGCTCTGATTGTTTTTCTTGGTGCTTCTTCTGATTCTCAGGGTGTAGCCCACTCCTTTCATCCTCGCTGAGTCTCAGGCTTACTCCACTCCCCTACCCTGCCCCCATTTCCACCCACCCCCACATCAGTTACATTTATACTTAACCACCTCTGCACACACACACTTCCCCTCCCTACATACTGTTTTTCCAACCTATCACTTTTCTAACTCGTATCACACAACCCCTCCCCTACTATTATCATATTATCTACACCTCCTCCCTGCACACCTGTTATAGTTACTTCTCTCACTCGTTTACCACTTTCTCAAGCAAAATTACTCCTAAGCCTCTTTACCTCTATCAGTCCTTTGATAGTACTACACCACATACATTACATTTCCCGTGCTTAGACTCCTAACATAATGCCCTACACCATATACCCTAAACCCTTCTCCCACCCTATAACACCCTCCCCTTCTTTTATCACTTTACACACCTCTTCAGACACAGACTTCTACCTCCTCACAAAAACTTCCCAAAGCTTAAAATAAAATCATCAGAACCTAACCCTCTCAGGTGTACTCTCTCTACCTCAATACCGACCCTTCTTCTCGCTGGAGATATTCATCCTAGTCCTTGCCCCTTCATTAACTCTTTTCCTACTATCACTCACCCAACTTCTACCTCTTCCCATTTCTCCTCAGTAACACATTCCACTCCATCCACCAGACATCTTAACATCTTTGAACTCAGTATTCACAGTACCCTAAACAAAGTCCCTGAATTACACTCCTGGATAACTCTACACACCCCAGATATCCTTTGTATTTCCGAAGCATGGCTAAAACCCCACATACCTAACAAAGAAATCTTCCAGGATACAATATCTTCTACCAAGACAGACCAAATAAAATGGATGGTGGGGTAGCTGTACTTTATAATGAAAATCTTGCAGTCCATCCCCTATCATACCCACCCCCCAGGTTTCACCCAGCTGCGATTCTCATAGTCAACTGCAACTTAAAGAGACAAAAAGATAGCCATTGCTGCTATATATATTTATATATATATATATATATATATATATATATATATATATATATATATATATATATATATATATATATATATATATATATATATATATATATATATATATATATATATATATATATATATATATATATATATATACATACACACATACCCCCTGGCAAACCATCTCCTATGAAACAATCATTATAAGGATGTTAACGTCAACTGGAATGCTCTTACCTCAAGTCATCCCAATGATGCTATTAACCTATATGGTTTCTCTTAACTCATCACCTCACCTACTCAATCTAATCAACATTCAAATACTAGCTCCACTCTTGACTGGATACTTACCTCTCACCCCAACCATTATCATAATGCCTCCACACTCCCTGATACTCTTAGTGACCATCACCCAACCTCCATCCAGTGCTACCTTGCTCAGCCTCCTAAAGAACGTAAGTATAAGGATTGTCATAATCTATCTAACTTTAACCCTAATAAATTCAACCAAACACTCTCCTCTATAAATTGGTCTTTTCTATTCAAACTCCCCCTTGAAGAAGCTGTCCTTCAATTCAGAAGCATCTTGCTTAACACCTTCAACTCCCTCGCCCCAATCAGAAAAACTAGAGTCAAAACCAACTATGCTTCCTGGCTAAACAAAGAAGCTCTCTCCCTCATGCAAAAGAGAGACAATGCTTGGAAACTCTGGAACAAACTCAAAACACCCTCTAGTCTCCAAAACTATAGGGAACTAGAACACCACCAAAAAATGTCACCCGGGACAAAAATACTTTTATCTAGACCCAAAAGAAACCTCCACTCTAACCCCCAAAAATTCTGGAGTACCATCAATAATCCTTTACACCCAGGGAACCCTTCCCCACCTAACCCATCCCTTAATTGCTCTCCACTTTTAAACTGCTACTCATCTTAACTCCTTCTTCATTAATTCCATACAAAACCACATTAAACCAAACAAGGATACCAGCCTTGACCCCTCCCCCCACCCACACACCTCCTTTCTCTATCAAACCTGTCCCCACCTCCAGCATTGGATCACTACTCTTTAAACTAAAACCTTGCCCCCCTACTGCTGATAACCTTACTCCACTCTACCTCAAGCTTGCTGCCTCTTCTATCACCTGTCCTGTCTCCATCCTTATCAATAAGTCAGTTCAAAAAAATTTAGTCCTCAATATTTGGAAAAAGTCCTATATTATACCATTACATAAAGGGGGTAACTCCACTGACTCCTCCAATTTTAGGCCTATTGCAATACTGTTTCCCTCTGCCTAAGATTCTAGAAAAGTGCATACACAAGCAAATCATTTCATATCTCACCCAGGCAAACCACTTCACCTCAACACAACACGGTTTCCGACCACATCATAACACAACTACAGCACTTCTGTCATTCACCAACTCTATTGCTACATCTCTTAATAACAAACTACCATCTTTCCTCTTCCTAGACCTTTCTAAAGTATTTGATACTGTGTCCTATTAACTCCAAACTCTCCCACTTTAATCTCTCCTCCTCTACTCTGTCCTGGTTCTCATCATACCTATCAAATAAAACTCAGTCAGTCAAATGGCTCTCTGCAATCTCACATTTCCTCCCTGTTCAAACTTGTGTGCCTCAAGGCTCCATGCTTGGCCCACTATTATTTAACATCTTTACTAATAATCTCTACTCATGCCACACCTCTGCACTCATACAATGTGCCGATGACTCAACCATCATCTCAACCTCTAACAGTATACTCCACCTACTCACCCTCACTCAAGACACCCTCCACTCTGTTGAAAGATAGCTCACCCCTAAACAACTGCTACTAACCCCCAACAAAACAAAACTACTTGTCTTCCTCCCTAAGTACCTACAACACTTAAAAAGCAACTTCTCAGTCTGTTCACTAAACAACACTACTATTAATGTTGAATTTTACACTAAACTTCTCGGAGTCTTCATAGATGATGAACTCAAGTCTGACATCCACATTTATAACTGCATTAAGAAAACACACCAAAAACTAAAATCACTAAACAGAAATAAAAATTTCTTAACACAAGAATCTAGATTGTCCCTAGCGCAAGCCTACCTACTGCCTACCTTACTATACGCTGCCCCAATCTTCATTAACCTTCAAAAAAACTTGTCAACCAAACTCTAGCTTACCTACAACAAAATTGCTAGATTTACCACTAACCTTCCCTACTGCTCACACCACTGCCTCTCCTTAGAAAACTCCACTGGTTAGAACTCCACAATCAACTCCTATTACCTCAACTCCTTCTGACGCATACTGTCATCCATCAACCAACTGCCTGTCCTTCTCTAGCAACCATCGTCTCCCCCTATATCCCTAATCAGGAACTTTGTAGCTCTGACCAGCACCTCCTTCAAATCACCAAACCTAATAAAGCTATAGGAAAACTTCTTTATAATCACTCAGTTAGCACCTCTTGGAACTAACTCCCTCTCCAAATCAGAACTATCCAAAACCCATCTAATTTCAAACACACCATAAAGAAATATCTGCTCAACTCCTGGAACTGCCCCTGTAAAGACTCTACTTGACCCCTGCCTACACTGCCCCCCCGTCTCAATTTCCCTGACTACTCTACCTCTCCCCCCCACCTGCTGCCACTTTTTCTCTCTGTTACCTATTTCCTGTCTATATATCTAGACTCTCCTGCTCTGTGACCCTGCCCTCCCTCTTTACCCCAATCTTTACTCTATACTTCTACCTCCAATCTCTCCCTACTCTTTCATTCTATACCCCTACTTTTCACTCAGCTCTTTGCACAGATCACTCTCTCTAACACCTGTATGCCCCTCTGTACTAAGGAATAAGTAATTTTCCCTCTCCAGACTATTGATTTCTCATTTCAGCTTCCTGTGCTTGCAAGACACACGATTGTTTATTTCTATGTATAACTTTTTTGTTTGTTTGTTTTGCCTTACCATACATTGTAAAAAAATATATATATTATTATCTATGCAGAATGCTACCTCCTCTTGCTTGCATATTTTAACTGCTGTATTTGAGTGTATGTGTAAATACCTTATTGATTTTACAAATGCTTTACTGTAATGGGAGCTTTTTCTCCTCGGATATCTGTAGTTATGTATCTGTGCAGTATGCTACCTTCTCTTGGTTGCATATTTTAAATGCTGTATTTGATTGTATATGTAAATACCCTTTTGATTGTAAAAATGCTTTACTATAATTGAAGTTTTTCTCCTTGGGTCTCTGCTGAAAAAGAGCACCTGCCCAGCCAGACCAACCCGGTTAACAAATGGCAAATCAAATAATAAAAAAAAAATAATGGCATACATATATCCCAAGAGATAAACTTGAGTTGTTTGCTGAATACTAAACTGCTAACTAAAAGGAAAGTATATCTGTGGCTTTCTGCCTAATCCAGGTAAATACTCTAGCCTTTATGGGAGAATGGATATTTTAATATTAGAATACAAAATGACAGAGTTAAGGTGAGAAGGTTATGCTGCTGGAGGTAGGTCTCCAGAACCATACCTCACTCTTCTCCAGACTTCAGCAGAATGTCTAGATTTTTGCCTCATAATTTTGGTCTTTACATCAGTAAATCTGTGGTTGTCCAGAAGGACATTGAGGAATGAAGTCATTAAATAAAGACAGACCCTTGAGTCTGAAACTTTATATTCATCACAAACTGCATGCTAATACAAAATGTAATATTCTTGCAACTTTTCAAGTCTTTAAGAGCAATACTTAAAATCTGTTCCTATTTTTGGGCCTTTGTCCCCCATTATTTTTGGATTTGTCAAGACTTCTTGCACTAAGTGGTTGAGTGGTATGCCCATGACACTGCAGTCAGTAGGATTCTGGGTGAGGTCTGCAGCTGGACCTCACTGAAATTACCTCAGAAAGAGTGATGACGTAGTTTGTTACAACTATGCAGTAAAGATATTATAGGGCATGTCCTTTAAGTGGTGTGGAGAAAGGGGTCCAGAGAGAGAGAGAAAAATGTGGTCTCCATGAGAGTGAACAAGAGGGAAAGGTGCAGAAAACTGGGAGAAAATTATAAGAGATTTACAAAAGTTCAGTCAAGAGACTTGCTAACAAGTGGTGAATCATTTGAAGTGCAAACTGTCTAAGGTAATAAAATGGATTGTGGGCATAAGTGTGAGACAATCTTTTGTTTTATTTAAACTTTGCGATCATTCTGTTCAAAAGAAAATGACGCCTGTGAATCAATACGGAAAATTTCTTTATTTTTAGTAAAGGTTGTTATTACTCTGAAGTATTTGAGCCTGTGAGATTTTCTTGATAAGGCCAACTGAACATACAACAAATGCCCAAAGTAAAAACTACTTGAGTTAATAATTCCCCTAAATATTGTACTAGATAAAAGTTTCATCTAGGAATCATATAGACCCCAAAATTAAACCATAGAACCAGATGTGAAAGGAACAACTTTCCAGGACTATACTGTGCACTTGTCCTGTCTAAAGCCAAGTTCCTGAAAAAGCACGGTATAAATGGGAAGAAAATAAACGGGAACCTTGCAGGTAAAAATGACTCAATGTAAAGTTTAGCTATTTCCATACAAGATAGGTAAAGTAGACAAACGTTACAAACAATATTAAAGCCAAATATAGCAACTTGCAAAGTTCTGGGCATAAACTACCCCAGTCCTGTACCAGCTGGTACCACATAAGGGATCCATCAATGACCCACAGACTAGAGAGCAGAACAGCTTGAATCTGGCTTATATATTAATATCAAGACAGTGAAGTCTGCTGTGGTTAGGGAAGGAGAATAATAAAACACCTCTAAGAACAGCATTAGCTGTGATACATAGGATCTGCATTTGTTTCATGGGTATTTTATTTTAATGACTACGCACACCTTCCCAGTACCAACCCTAAAGCTTTGCCTCCATTATCAAGGAGGGATAAGTCAGGGTTTCCTTGGGTAAATATAGAAACACTTGCCCACTCATCCAGGTTACCGATGAAGGAAGGTATTGAATCACATTGCTTAACCTGCACAAAACTTATTTTCATGAGAAGGGGGAGTTACTGAGTGATGAATAGAATTCTCTAGTATGTTCTGTGCTAATAAGCACTCGAGTAACTTGTCAGGATACATTGCAGAAGTGTTTTTGGCTTTAAATAACATCTTGAAAACATGTTTCATAGTGACTGTAGGGGAAGTAAAGCATTTCTGGATGAATGGGATTTGAATAGGGGTTTCTTGGGCGAAGTTAGCAGAGTACTTATTTGCTCATCATAAACCCATCAGCTTTAACAGGGAATGTACAAACTGAATCCATGAGAGGGCTAGCAATCCAGTGGTATGAACACTGGTACTAGATAATGGCCACTGGAGATGTGACGCCCTGACCACATGTGTATAAATGGGAAAAAGGGGGTGATTGATGGAAGAATGGATGGTATAAACTGAATAGCTAGACAAAGAAAGTATAAAATGCTTAATAGCTGAATAATATGAAAATAAACAATTCCTCACAAGCATTATAGTTGGTAATAATACACCTAGCTCTCAAATAACATCACGGACAATATAGGGATTTTACTTGAACACTTATGTTGTAGTTAGGATTGCCATATTTTGAAATGCCCAAACTTGGACATTTTTTGTAGAACTGTCAGATTTTGCAGGGCAAAACATAGCAATGGCCAGTGCAAAGTACAAAACTTAATTTTTTTTCCTAAATAATAGCTTAATCGTGTAATATTCGAGTTGTTTATGCCTTTTCATATAACATTTAGGTGTTTCAGATACAAAATAACTGTTTCATGCAACAATTAAAACATATGAAATTTTTTTTGTCCTAAAATCTCAGGACATTTGCCACTTTTTAGTTTTTTTTTTTTTTTTTTTTTTGCAGGACAAAACTGTCCAAAGATTAACTGTCCCTCACAAAGAGTGACATTAGGTAACCCTTGTAATCCTTAATTAGTACAAATCATTCTGTAAGAAGTTAAGAAAACAATCTCAACAGATTATTTTCAGCTCAAAACATTGTTTAGTATCACAGATATTGGGACTAAACTCCACCAGAAGTTGCCAAGAAACAGAAAATAAATATTTGCTGTTCATGTTAAAAAGGTAATGAAATGATTGAAATGTGCTTCAGCATAGAAAAGTACTGTACTGATTTAAGGAGTGCTGGGTAGGTGGAGGATGTGATACGTTTCAAGATGAGGACAATCACAATCACTGAAACGTGCTTCAGCATAGACAAGTACTGTACTGATTTAAGGAGTTCTGGGTAGGTGGAGGATGTCATACATTTCAAGAAGAGGACAATCACAATCATTGAAACATGCTTCAGCATAGACAAGTACTGTACTGATTTAAGGAGTAACTGGGTAGGTGCAGGATGTGATACGTTTCAAGAAGAGGACAATCACAATCATTGAAACGTACTTCAGCATAGACAAGTACTGTACTGATTTAAGGAGTACTGGGTAGGTGCAGGATGTGATATGTTTCAAGAAGAGGACAATCACAATCATTGAAACGTGCTTCAGCATAGACAAGTACTGTACTGTACTGATTTAAGGAGTACTGGGTAGGTGCAGGATGTGATATGTTTCAAGAAGAGGACAATCACATTTCTCTCACTGACTGACACACTTCGGTAACTCTCCAACTAAGCATTAATCCTTATAATCCTTTACACAAAGGAATTTCACGGCATCCCCAAGCCTTCAAAAATGTGCAATCCTCCTTGGAAAACACATGTAAGCCTTAATGGATAGAGTATGGTAACCTGATTGTTTTTTGGTCTAAGGATATGAATGAGTGGCAAGCATGCTGTCCTTTACTTGACTATTTGTTTGGCATGGTCATTCTCAAAATTTTATGCTTCAGATATATAATTGTTTTATGAAACTATGTAGCCCTAATACACCCCCCCCCCTTTGGACTACAGATGACACCCTGATGATCACAGGTCACAGTCTTTCTCAGTGGGAGGTGGGGATCAAACAACACATTTCATAGTTCTCTCTATTATTACCAGTGGAATAAGGAATCAGGGAAAATGGTGGTTAAGCTCATAGTCTGAAATAAATGCGGCTTGGTTCTTCCCCTCATGTAGAGCTAGAAACTTGATACTTTCTTGGTGGCTCTGATCGTCAATGTTAAGGAATTTATTATATAGACTGAGTATTTCTTCCAGAAAGCTGCTTGGTGCTCTACATCTGTAACTCTCAGGATAAGATCTCCTGTAGTCACCTGGGACATAAATTATAATATAGTTTGTAATCTCCCCAGCTGTATACGTAATTCCTTATGCCTATAAAAGGAAGTTTAATTAAAAGAGCTTCATGGTGACATAAGATGGTGGAGGTAATTAAGTGATCTATGCCTACAACATTGGTTAATATTGCTGTTGCATGTGCCATTGTGACCACTGTAGATTTTGACAGAAATCATGCCTTTGGTGTCATTAAACGTGTGGTAACATTGGAAGTTGCGTCAAAATAGTCCTCCATTTTCTGCTTAACTTTGATTTAAGGCTTTAATTGTGGCTTAAAGAGAACAATATGCATATCTCTCAACCTCTTAGCACATGAAATCTGAATAAAGTGAAAAATAATGGGGTAACTGATGTCTAAAAATATGGACAGATTTAAATTATTGATATATTATAAACTTAGAAAGTTGCTAGAATAGCAGGTTTCATATTAGCATATATCTATTTTCTGAAGGCTATGACGTGAAATTCAAATATCTGACATTTTTTTCACTACTTCAGTCCTCATTGATCTGCAAAAAAAGAAAATAAACACAATTTCGGGCAGAAATCTGAACATTCTGTAAAAATATGGACGATTGAGATGTATGATGTCATGTATTGTTAGCTGCCAAGGTCTAAACAAGTAGCCACATATGATACAGAACATTAAAGTATCCCAGGGTGATTACTGAGAACAGTTTTCACATAGTGAGGTGCTAACTGGAAATCTTTGATATGTAGTCTGAGGAATCAGCCCTAGGCATTGTATATACACTTTCTAAATATCTTCACTTGAAAATGTTTAATTGACTCGATTGTCATAGTAAAGACCGCACAAGCTGTTTCTTTAAAATGCATAGGAAATGGACAACACAAAATGCATATGCTAATTCTAATTAATATGTATGTTTTTCATACTAAATGAACCATTTCCGGGGTAATAACACTTAAATCTAGATGTCATGAAACAGGATAGCCAGACACCTATAGATTAAGAATGTATTTAATTTCTACTGCAAAATGAAAATTAGCCTGTAAGGAAAGTGACGGTTAGAACTTGGAGAGTATCAGTAGTAAAACATTCCTGAAGTATGGCTAAGGGAAGATAGACATGCCTTATTTTGCTATTTTTACTAATGTTGATTTCATCAAATCCAAAATATACTGAAGTTACTGTTTCATCTACTCACTGCAGTAATCAAGGTGAGCATTGTTTTCACAATTTCAACAAACTCACAGTAGAAGCATGTGATGATAACAAGAAAATGAAACGGAGAAGCAAGTTTATGTGAAATGAATCATATCTTCTTGTGGAGCTCTGAAATAAACAGAAGATGCAAAATTCAGACTTCCAAACCGGAGCATATTTTACTATACTGCAAATGACAAATACTTACCTGTCACTTTTGCTGCAAGCATTGACACACCTGCAGAAATGCAGTAAAACAAAAGGGTACCGGATGATGAATCCTAAGAGGTGATGTCAAAGCTTAACTTTAGCTTGTTCATAGAAGAGAATACAAAAGACTGGAAACATAGCAAACACCTTGTCCTTCAGGCTATTTCACTTCTAAAATGCAAAGAATGCTTTTAAATCAGACCCTAACAGAAAATGAGTGGATGCCATTTATAATTCACACAAATGGCACTCAAAAAAAGATGTGGTGTTTAGTCCTAACAACACATTTCTGCTATGAAAAGCAGTGCAGAATTAAATGCCACCAGTACCACACCTCACTGTCTAGCACACAATACCATAGTGACAGCTGCAAATATGTATCTGAAAAGAAACAAATTAATAGAAAATGTTCTTTATCTTCACTGTTATCTTCTGCTATTATAAATAATTGTAGCAAAACCCCTCATCATGTAAAATAATCTATTATGCAGTTTCATGAAAACACATAACATGTAAAACCCATTGTCAAGTTAGAAATAAAGCTACTGGGTACATCTGTACTCCTTGTCCTATAGTTCTCTTGTTGATTGAGTGAGACAGCCATAAGTTTCTTTGGAAATCTTAATGACGACAGCCATAAGCTACAAAAACAGAACAGGATTCAGTTCTATAAGACTGATTTTAAAAATGCAGACATCAGTAAAATTAATAAAAAATAGATTTACATGTACTCCCGGGTGCACTCACAGACAGGGTCCCTATCAGCATCTCGAATGCTGACAATATCAAATTTGATATTGTTGCATCGAGAATGTCAAATGGGTAAATGGAAATCTCCACAAGGGGAGATTTCCATTTACCTCACTGTAGTGCGGTCTCAGAGTTGATATACTTAAGTAGCAGGGGGTGTGGGTGTGCAGGGGGGCTTGCCCCCCTGCCTACATCCTTTAGTTTTTTTTGTTTTTTGGGGGGGGGGTATTTTTTTATTGGCATTCGAAAATGTAATAGGTTGATCATTTCAGTTCGACATTTAGTGATTTGACCTATTATGTTTCTCCCTTTTCATGTTGCTGCTACAGATAATATCTTCATTCATGTGGGCATGATTAGCCCAGGCTGAGGAAATACTTCTGAGTTACTCAATGAATCTCTAGCCAAATGATAAGATTAATTCTTTGTTGGTTTAAACACTACTCAGATGGACAAGGCACATCCTTTAAATGACAAATCCCATAAAAGAATACTACCACCTACACTGCAGAACAGTCTGCAGTATTAAGGACCTGCAATACAACATAGTAATGAAAAGGCTTTGAATTAAATGACTCCCAATGCAGAATGTTATGCATAAGAATTTATGGTGTCTGTTGGACAAATCTGTTGAAATAGCCATGTTAAACTACTTCTAAGTGTTAATTCAGCACACATACCACAAAAAAAAAAAAAAAAAACAGAATTGTCTCACAAGTTAATTAATTTCCAGGTTCAGCCTGATTGCACAGAAGGATGGAGCACTATTTCCAATGCAGCCTTTGTTCGGGTAGAGGTAAAGGTATCTGAGGAACAAGGTGGCAGAGTGCATGCATGTGTGTTGATTCCAGTTCACCCAATTCTTGGTGAAGAAGATGTTAACAGTGCATTTAAAACCTTTTAGACTAGGATATTTTCTCTCTCTAGTCAGGAAGCTGTGGCAACTATCCCAGTAGCAACAGGGAAGGGTAGGTTGATCTTAAGGCTGTACAGCTGGTCAGCTTTCTACCAGTCAACTCTCACAATTGGGGAAATGAAATGGGTGGGGTGATAATACAATTCATATAATGGCTCAGTAACTAATAAGCATTCTACTAAAATTTCTAAATTATCAGAGATTGTGGTATCACTTAGCAACACACATTTTGTCAAATTACTAGGTAAAGCTGTTTTGAAACTGTCCATTGTTAGTATTTGTTATATTTTCATTTCACTGATATCATCAGGACAAAACCAGCACATTATAATGTGTTTCAAATTTGTCTGAGATCTTACAGGCTGGTCATCATTGAATGTCCTTTTATAAAAGTGATTTCAGTTAGTACTTCAGAAGTTACCCTATCCCTTGCTAAAAATTCCTCATTGCATTTTTTAGTCAATGTAATAAGTCACTTCCTTGACATCTAAAATGGCTGAACATTGAGTTACAGCTTAATCTAACTCTCCCAAGTGTGAAAACAGAAACGTAGCAGAGAAAGCCAGTGGACCTAAATTTCTGGGTAAATTTCAGTAACTGGCTAGTAACTGGCTAGTAAGTGCAGAAGACCTGAAGGAAAATCAGCTACAAAAAGTGATGAAGAAATACTGATTGAGAAAAGTACTGCAGCTGTCCAGCAAAAAGCAGTCCGAGTTCCAGAGATGACTTCCAGTAACCTCAAAGAAAGTATAAGTCAACTGCACACAGACCTGATTAAAATGAATAAAACACTGATGGAGTATATCTACTCAAACAATAAAAGGTTGGAAAATGGAGGAAGTTCTAAACAGATACTCAGATAAGGTGATAAGACTAAAAAAACTGGATGAATATGAGCCTGCATGAGAAGAGATGTTTAAAAAAATAGAATTAGAGGGCAAAGTGCATATGGAAAGCCTGTGATTTTCTGATGTACTAGGGAAGTTGGGAGGAACAGACTGTATTAATTTTATGAAAGCAGAAATAAGCAACTGGACTGTTATTCCACTACAGGAATTGTTAATTGAAAGGGCACATTCTGTGCATGCTCCAAACCTGGCTATGAGAAAGCAACCTTGACCTTTAACATTAAAGATGCAATCTTACCAGTAGCAGGAGTTGATTCTGAAAAAAAAAAACACTGTGGCAGAGTGGCAAAATAATAAAAGTAGGCAACAGCAGAGTGTTTGTGGAGAATGACTACTCATTGTACATCAGGCAGAGGAGGAGCAGATGTATTTCATTATTCAGGGAATGTTGAGAAGCAGGCATGAGTTACAAATAGATGCACCCAGCTATTTTCAAAATATTTTTCCCTGCACGGCAGAAATATTTTTTTGATGAAGTATATGCTGAGGAAGAAATACAAAACTCTGTCCAAAAAAAGTCAGCTGTAAAACAGCAGGCAATTATATTTCTTGTTCTTCTGCTCATAAAGACAACAGAGAGACTGTGCCAGTAAAACCCCTTTCCACTGGAAAATACTAGAGAGAAGGAAAAAAGAATACGCGTTGACTAGAAGAACTGAGAGTATGTTGGAAATGAAATAGAGACAGGATTTGGGAATGGAGATCAGCAGGAATAAAACTGGTGACTTGGAAATTGACAAATGTGGAATTACAAAGCAAAATTATATCTGTGACACATGACAGGACAAGAAAATCTGGAACTATTGGACTTTTTTGGACTTTGTTAAACTTTTAGGGGATTCTAAAGCATACACCCTACTTGATGTCATTAATGTTCGGAAAAAGGAGGGAGAAAGATAACCAAGTAAAACAAGCTTTTTTCTTAATGGTACTATTTTAGTAGTGCATGTTTTTCTTTGCATGCTATAATGTAAAGTTTTCTCAGTTATTTTAGGTGTAATGGGGATACCTATGTAAATAGATGCTACTGTTTTTTTTTCTTTCTCTCTTGTCTCTTTCTCCTTGTTCACTTTTAAGAAATGTAGGCACTGCAGTGTAAAAAAAACGAAAAAAAAAAACATCTGGTTAAAAAGAGCATGGCAAAAGAAAAATGAATGTGATTTTTCTCATTCTTGCATAGGGGACTGAATGGATTAAGGCCTTTAAATTAACCGAGTAACAAGTTTTAAAAGAAAGCAAGTACATGAAAAATAATATTGAATATTATGACTTTTTTCTAGTAAACAAATGTATGCTTACCAGTTTTGTGTCTTATTCTTATGTCTCGAAGATAATCTGGTAAAGAGAAATGGCTTGGAGAAAAAAATGGTTTCTGAAAGCATTCAAGTGTTTTCCCAGCTGAGTGTGCTATAAAGATAAGACCAAGCCTGATAGCACTTAGTAGAAGCATAGGCTGTTCCATGTATCTTAGCACAGATAACCTTTATTTTAGGTTATCTCACATCTGTCTGTTTGTGCGGCTGTCAGTTTGGAACATTTTTCCTATTAGGAGGGTAAAACTTCAATATTTGAAGATGTACATATTTTTATGTTATTAAGTTAATATATATTAGGGGGTATTGGGGTGTGTTTTGTATGAGGTCTTTCAATAAAACAAAAAAGTTTTGTAAGGTGTGGGACAGGCTTAAATGGAGATGACAAGAAACAACTGTATAAAATTGTAACCTACCAAACAGTATATACATGTATCACAAAAGCTGGAACTAGACATTTAACAAAAAGCTGTTGCACATAAAAGGTGGGAGTAATGACTTTCCAATTAAAGGATGCTTTCTGTAATGTCTTTTAGTGTCAGTGGTCTCACAGATAAGTACAAAAGAAAAGGTAGTAAACTAGATTAAAACAATGCAGAAAATAGTTAAGCTATAGGAGACATACTTTGAAAGAACTGTACATGTTAATTTAATAAAGAAATGTTTTCATGATGGTTATTCAATACAATACCTGGAGCAAAGGAAAACAGGAATATTTATATTAATCACAAGAGGAGCTGCAATAGTGATAGAAACGGATAAAAAGATAATGGTAGATTTTTACTACTAAGGGACTACTGGAAATGGAGGAGGATTACACTGGCATTTATGTATATTCCATCAAAAACTGCTGTAATGGAGTTTAAGAAAATTCTGGGAGAAATAATTAGCTTTCAGCAAGGGATATTGCCTATGAGTGGGGAATGGACTTTGATCTGCAACAGTGAAGATATGTCTGGGGGACCAAGAAGGGAAAATATAACAAAGTAGTGTATAGTTTTCAAGAAATTTATGAAAATATTTGGCAGAAAAGATGTGAATTCAGTAGTAGGAGTCCAGAGTGAATTTACATATTATTCCCCAAGATACGAAAACAGGGCTAGGCTAGACCCAATTTACATTTCATAGGAATATTTGCATTTAATTGAAGGTCTTGATACTCACCCAGTAACTATTTCAGATTATGTGCTAATAATAACTAAAATTAAAACACAGGGTAATAAAATAAAAATAAGAAACTAGTGCTTTCCCTCCTATCTGTTGAAAAGATAGGGATATAAGAATGTGTAGTGGAAACTAATCAGGAGCTAAAAAGAAGACAGAAATTTCTTCTGAAAGTATAGCTAGGGAGTGGGATAAAATTAAAGTGAAGTTTAAAAATAGTATGGAAATAAAAGAATGGGAGATATGGTTAAGAAGTCACAAGAATTATTTAGAGGGACTGACAACTCAAAAAGTATTGCAAAATAGGGGAAATCCTGCAGAAATAGAAGAGGAACAATTGGAGAATGTTAAACAGAAACTAAGATTACCTTGATAATATGCATGAGTTTAAAAAGATTGCTGTTAAACAACTGTTCTTTAAACAATAACTCTAGAGTACAAAACCTTTTAGCACAAAGATGCAGCCAGCAGTAAGTAGAAAAGGCTGACATTAAGCTTAGGGAGTCTATAAAACGGAAGATAAGAGATCCTGTAGAAATATTCAAATTATTTTGGATATTCTATGAAATTCTGTATAAAGTAGAGAAATATTGAGATCAAGAAAAGGTGCGAATGGAAATGTTTATGGAAGAATTAAATATGCCAGGGTTAGAGGTAGATTAGTCTCGGTTACTAACAGAAGGAGTAGCATCAACATCCTGGAAGAAAGTGGTGATAGCTGTAATACCTAAAGAAGGTAAAGATCCATCAGATCCATCGTCATATTGTCCCATTTGAACACTAAACCATGATTATAAAGTGTGTATGTTTATAATAGCTAAAAGAATTGCAAAAGTGATGCCAAAATTGATACATATGGATCAATGTGGTTTTGTGGAGGGAGGTAAACATTTGACAGCATTAACAGAATAATGATGAGCAGGAGGGAACAGAATGCAACAAAATGCCAATCTTTTTGGTGAGTCTTGATGCAGAGAAGACATTTGAGAGAGTAAGTTGGAATTTTATGGGTACTGCAATGGAAGCATTTGCATTCCCTGATGAAATTATAAGGTTGATTATGAGAATATATGAGGGATCGGAGGTAAAAGTTAGTGTGTGTGGGGTTCTCTCTGATAATTTCTGCTTCAGCAGACAAACCAGGCAGGAGTGTCCTTGCCCCCCTTTGTTATTTGCATTATATTTTAAATCACTGGGAAAGAAAATAAGGGATTCAGAAATGCAAGGATATAATTGGTATGGTAGTCAAGAAAAGCTGGATCATTTTGCAGATGATATTATTTTATACCTGGCAAAACAAGAAAGGGAAATTATAGTGTTGTGGAACATTTTGAGTCAGTTTAAAATCTTTTTGGGATAAAAATTAATGAATCTAAAACAAAGGCAATAGCAGTAAATTATGTACCCACACACAACTTGGTTCAACAATATCCATATTTATGGGGACATGATAATATGAAGTATTTAGGAGTATGGATTAAACATGAGTCTGGTAATGAAGCTAACGTTTTGTGGGAAGAGACTAAACAAAAGATAATACAAAAACTGATATAATGGTAGCTGTGTTACATGGATATCAATAGTAAGATGCAAGCAGTTAAAATGTTGTTAGTTCTTTGAGTCTTATACACAGGTCAGACATTTTTTATCAACCGGGGGAGAAGTTGTGGTTAGCAATTAAAGAGCTGAAGGATTTTATCTGGGGAGAGGGATATTAAGAGTCAAGTTGGATAAGATGATTGATTCTTCCAAGAAAACAAAGGGGATTAGGATTACCCAATTTTAATGGGCATTTTCAGAGCAACACAGTTTAGGCTCCCATACATAGCACAAGCAGAAAATTATAATTCAAAGTGGAAAAGGGATGATGATGAAATGGGGGGGGGGGGGTCAAAAACAATGAGAGACTGAGATTTTGGATGCAGACCTTTAAGGAGAATAACAGTAATCAGACAGAATATTATATCCATAAAGCAGAAAGAAAATATTCTAAGAACTAAGCCAATATGGGAATGGAGAAAGGAGATTCTTACAATAGGGATGACTGCAATTAGGGATACAGACAATAGCCAAGAGGGGGGCTGGGATTTATTGGAGGAAAACTTGCAAAGGAACCAAGGTATTGGGAAAACATAACTAGAAAGAGAAATGTAATAGAATGAGAAGATGCCAAGAATTTATTTGGACTGCAGATTAGAGATTGCCTTCCCTTTCAAGTACTGATATCACAGTATATGCAAATAGAAAGAAATAGGGAGCCTAAATGAAAAAACAGAACTGGTAGAGTTTTTAGTTGAATCTATAACATAAGCTGCCATTAAAAAACGAATAATTAGTACAGCATTGAAGATATTGCATTATAACTAGAATAATCAATTAGAGGAGGTTAGAAAGGATTGGGAAAAGAGACTGGATAAAAATTTCACAAAGAAACAATGGGGGGCTATATATATGTCCCCCAAATTTGTCTATATCATACCATCAAAGATGTACATCATCAAATGGCATTTCATCAGAAATACTATTTACTGAACCCCCCACACCCCCCTCCTAATTATATATACCAGCTCTGAGATTGCACTACAGGTAAAACATTCAACCTAAATGTTTAAACTATATGTTTATAAAATAAACTAAAAACTAAAAGATCACATTCACCAAAAATATTTGTACAAAAATATACATATATATATATATATATATATATATATATATATGTGTGTGTGTGTATGTGTGTGTGTGTGTGTGTGTGTGTGTGTGTGTGTGTGTGTGTGTGTGTGTGTGTGTGTGTGTGTGTGTGTGTGTGTGTAGGTGTGTAAAAAAGGTTATTCATTAAAAACATATCACTGAAAATCTAGTGATTCAAACCTTTTAGAATGAATCTTAGGCAAAAATACATTAACATAAGAACAAAAATCATTCACTAAGAACCCCAATAGGTGGCAACATATACATATTAAAACATACAGGCATTAGAGTCCTTATAACCAGAACCAGTGTTCCCCTAAATGTTATTTACCCATTCATGAATAACATTCCTATCTGTATCTAAATATTTCATATTCTAAATAAATAAGAAAAATAATTCAGCTTTGGCAAAAAGTATCTATCAGTGCTTTAAAGGTCTGTTTATAAGGAAGGGCTTTAACGAAATTCTGTCATTAAGTCCATCCCCTTTTTCTGCTTGTAACCTAATAATCCATTTAGCCTCCAACTTTTCAGTGTAATTTTTTAGATTGCCAAGGCTCACGCTCTTATTGACTAACTCTACAATGAGAAATGTAAACTTTTTGGACAAATCATTATTTATTACATGTTTTGCTAATGCATTGCTGTCATCTTCCCTATTGATTGCATATACATGCTCTCTAGTTCATTCTCTTAAAGTTATGTTAGTCTTCCTGATATAAGAAAATAGCACATTTTGTGCATCTAGCCAAGTATATTAGGTCACGCGACTTACAATCTGCATAGTGATTAAATGTATATGCTTTCCCAGTGGTTGGGTGTATGAATATATTAGTGCAAGCTATAAATGAGCAATGGTTACAATTCCTACAAGGAAACGTGCCTTTCCTCTCGGACTGCATTCTGTAACTACTACTGTTTTTCTCATAACAAAGTAATATCTTCAATGACTTATAAGAATACTTTGGTCTAATGCCTGTTATACTAGAAATCCTTTCGTCTATTGTCAAGATTGCCCAATTCCTATTAATAATTTCTTGTATCTTCTTATTTTTATTTGAAAAAGGTATCACTATTCTTCCACCGTGGGTTTGGCCCACATTGTCATTGTTCAAAGTTTCACTTATAATACTTCTCTTCTTAAAAATGGTCTTCCTTTCCCTTTTCTATCTATAACTGCATCATCAAATACATTATTGCATTCATTTTTGATATATCTTCCATCTAAAAATTCTGATTCCAAATTCTTAATAGTCTTCTGAAAAACCACATCTTGACTGGTCAGTCGAGAGGCCCTAAGCCCTTGACTCTTGACTATATTTCTATAAATATGTGGCGGATGCATACTACTTTGGTGTAACAAATTGTTTTTCCTGCAACCTTTTCTAAACATATGTGTGTGCATCTCATTCCCTTCCTTCTGTACTAGAATGTCAAGAAATTCTATTTTACCTATTATCCAATTACCTACGAACCTCAACAATTCTGTACTTTATGAATGCTTCAAGTCTATTGACAGGTCCATCCCATACAAGGAAGACATCATCCACGAACCTCTTATAGTATGTTATATTTGTAGCAAACTCCATATGTTTCATAATGAACGTCATCTCCCAGTATGCCATCACTAGGTTGGCATATAAGTTTGCACAGGGAGTGCCAAACGCAACCCCTTTACTTTGTAGATAGTAGGAATTCTCATATCAGAACACATTATTGCTAACAATCAAATCCAGTAGCATCATACATCTTATTATTGTCTCATTACGAACGCCTTTCATGGTTAAAAATAATCTAACATATTCCATGCCTATCTCATTGGGGATTACAGAGAACAGTTAAGTTACATCTAATGTTACTAACAGTATTGTAGATTTATAGTCATTAGAGAATACATATTGTGAACAGCTCTCCAAAAACTACTGAGTACCTCTAATCACAGTGACAGTCTCATCCCATAGCAATTCATTTTAATGAGTGTCATAATGGGAACCCAAAAGGGTTGCAAGTCACAGTATTAGAGTGGAAATTAATAGTTTCAAAACTAGTTATGTAGTGAATTTTTTTAAGAAAGAAAGAAACCATGTTAATTTTAAAGTTTGATACTATGTGCCCTAGGGGCTTGAATCAGGAATGTAGCTGGAAATGTTTGCTATGAGCTTGAATGAATGTCATGATTGTTAAATTCTTTTATCTAATTGTTTTATTAAATAATTATATTATGAAATTGGTATATAAGGGAGGGGAAAAGTATATAGAGTCATACTCTGTTAAAGGCTGTAATAGCCAAAGTGCCACATATTTTGCATTGTTTTTATAATAAAAGTAATTTGGTTTGGACTTCACTGGCCTTAGGTTTGTGGTCATAATATCTTATTTTTTTAGTTAAGTGGCTCCATTAATGTTATAAATAATGATTTGTCCCATAAGTTTACATTTCTTATTGTAGAGTTAGTCAATAAGAGTGTGAGACTTGATAAACTAAAACATTACACTGAGAAGTTGGAGGCTAAATGGATTATTAGGTTACAAGCAGCCAAAGGGGGTGGACTTAACAATATAATTTTGTTAAAGCCTTTCCTTATAGACAGACCTCTAAAGCACTGATAGATACTTTTTGCCAAAGATAAATTCTTTTTCTTATTAATTTAGAATATGAAATATTTAGATATAAATAGGAATGTTATTCATGAATGAATAAATAACATGTAGGGGAGCACTGGTTCTGGTTATAAGGACTCTAAAGCCCGTATGTTTTAATATGTATATGCTGCCACCTACTGGGATTCTGAGTGAATGTTTTGTTCTTATTTTAATGTTTTTTTGCCAAGATTCATCCTAAAAGGTTTGAATCACTAGATTCTCAGTGATATGTTTTTTAATGAATAATGTTTTTTACACACACACACAAACACACAAACACATACACACACACACATATATATATATATATATATATATATATATATATATATATATATATACATAGAGAGAGAGAGAGAGATTTGTACAAATGTTTCTTGGTGAATGTGATCTTTTAGTTGTGGAAAGGAGACTGCAGCACAGATGAGAGTGGAGTCATCTTCATATTGGATGACTGTGGTGAGATGAGTAGTGGTGTAGAGTTTGTTAGTAAATATACTAAAGACAAGTGGACTGAAAATTAAACCTTGGGGACACCAACTGTAATGGGTAAAAGGGAAGATAGGTTGTTGTGCCATTTCACAGCCTGTTGGATTTTAGATAGCAGTGAGAGAATGGCTATTGGTCTGTAGGTGGAGAATTCTGTTGAGGAGCCACCTTTGTATAGTGGAATTACATGGGAAATTTTCCACATCTGGGGAACCTGTTGCTCTGGGATTGATCAACAGTGAGTCAGGTTAAGAGATGGCATCAGTAGCTAATTTGAGATATTCATTTGGGAGCTTATCAAGAGCAATGGATGTGGGTTTTGGTTTGCTTAACTTTTTTTATTGTACTTGTTTGGATAGGTTTTAGAGAGAAGGAAGTGGTGGTAGCTTCTGTTCCTGGTGGGATGAAAAGCGGGCCATTGCTATTGTTTACTAGAGAAAGTATGGATTCTGTAAAGGAGGAGTTAAATTAGGGAGCTATGTTATCTTTAATATTTGTGGAGGTGGGGGTTGAAGTTGAGGACTAACCTGGTTGAAGGATATGTTTAATAGCACCTCAGAATTAGGGTGATTATTTAGGTGTTTATGCTGGATTCTTGTATAGAAAAGTTATTTTGTCATTCTTGACCACTTTTTTAAATTTGTTTCTTAATTGCTGATAGTTGTCAAAGGAGGCTTGACTCTTCTTGCTCTAATATTGGGACCAGGCTGTGCCTCTCTGTTTACCTAGCTGTTTGGTTTTGTTAGTTAGCCATGGGGTGGAGCTGGTTTTGACTCAGATCTTACGAGGTGCGGCCAAATTATTTAGTATATTGAGGAATTTGTTATTTAAGTATTGAACTGCAGCATCAATGTGGAAGCGTTTTAGTGGTGACCAGTCGCAGTGTAGCTGGTGTGTTTTAAAAGTGTTGGGTAAGAAAATTCTTTTCTTGCTCACTTGCTTGTATGGTATAATTTTGGGGGACAAGGGTGATGCCTAAGTCAATAGATGGGAAGGTGGTCATTTCAGCTGTCTGTGAGGCATCCTCACCGATACCCTAGTGATGGTTTCTTGGATAAGGTCCAGTCTAGAATTGACTGCTTGTTACTATGTTTATCTGTACCAGTTGGGGAGGTAATCATTTGGATGAATCCGTGCAAGTTTATGAAGTTATAAGGATTATCAGAAGAGGAAGTATGCCAGTCAGTATTGAAATCCCCCATTATTATGGCTTCTTGGCTAAATGAGGATGAGGACCAAGAAAGGAGGTTCTCAGTTATAGATGGATTATTGCTAGGAGGAATGTAGATAGAGATTAAGATAATGGATTTTTTTTGGGGAGT
>NC_056749.1:506961340-506976340 GCF_019279795.1 Protopterus annectens
AAAGTTGTCCTATCATGTCATTCAGTCTTTGGACATTGAAAAATATGGGATTTCTTAAAGTCATCACAATCTCTTTTAAGTTTACCTTTCTTTTTATTTTTTTTTTACTATTATTAATTTCTGCTCAAAAGCTTTTAGTCTCTCCAACATGTTATTAAATTCACTAAATCCAGTGGAGGCAACTATTTGATTATATGTAACATCAGTCTCCACTATTAGCTCCATTTAAATTTTCACAAAGAAGTTATTCATTAGTTTCCTATAATTATTACACAACATTAGATTAAGTTATTGCCACTTTTTTAACACCTCAGGGTATTTATTCCCACAGGTAGGCATCTTCATAATACACAGTCCTCTGAGTGCTACCCCATCTTGAAATTTATACTTTGCCACTGAAGGCTCCTATAAGACTATACCTTATTCTCAAGCTCACATATGTCTAAACAGCCATAATCAATTTCAGATCATTCATCAGTATTTATGAAAGTTCCAGGTGTATTCAAGAGTAGATTCTCTCACACAGTTAAAAACTGATGAAATAAATCCATAGTGGAACGTCTGGGCTGAGTTTCATTAATACTGCCCTCCATGTGGCATGCTGGATCAAAGTACAAACAATGAAGTTCCCATAACAAACAACAAAACCAGATGAATGAACCCTGGATACTCTCATTTTATAAAGGTTTCTAACGTTTTTATCCTCAAAGAAAAATGAATGCCAACCTTTCTTGAATGACTATGCTTCCTTGTTAGACTACTTTGGGAAAGTAAGTTGATTGAATTCCTCTGTTTCCTGATCACCCTCTCACCCTATATCTTGTTTCAGTGTTATCATATCAGTGTCATATTAACAAGAAGGAACATAAATGTAGCTCATTTGCCATAAAATGAACAGCACAACTGCACCATTTCAGTTAAGAAACAAAGCATTTTGTATTTCCATTTACTGATGCTGATTTTTAGCACACAGTCTGAACATTTTTAAATCAAGTTTTCACCGTTCTTACTCTAACTGTTTAGGACTTGGGTAGAAATGTGACTGACCTTTGTAAAATGAATATTATTATTTTTTTAATAGCAGTAAGCAAGTCTTCCTCAGGAGAATGGCTAGCCCATCATATACATTACTAGATTGCTCTATTGATGTTTCTGTTTATTTTATGATACTAGAAGGAACATTGTAAAAACTGGCATAGCCTTAGCAAATAAACAACTGAACATTCTGCAGAGAAAAACATAATGTGATGCAAGTATAACATGAGACTAGTGGTTATGTTCTAACATACTGACATACTCTCTGATCTATGACTGCATAATATTGAGTACATCAGAAAGACAGTAGACAGAGCAGTAGCAGCAGTAGTCTTTTAAATCAGATTCTGAAAGAGCCAGCTGTGAAATCATATCCATATTTTTATGGAACTCATACAATTGCTGGCAATTCCTAAATATCTTCATCGTAGAAACCAAAAGTTATTTCAAGGCTTGTCTTAAATTGGACTTATATCAAGAAAGATGATTTATTTTCCTAGTTGTGTGATATGTACAAACCTGTAATGTTTGAGTGCTCAGTTAATAAAAACAGACCGAATATGTTTCGTATAAAGTACCATTTCAGTGTAATCCATAGGCAGTCCCAAAATTCTTAATACAGGTTAGCTATGGATATGCCACTTCCAGTGCAAAGCTTTTTTCACTGTTTCTAAGTTTTTTTTTTTTTTTTTTTTTTTCTGAGGAGTCTAGTACTAATTCTTGAATAATTTGAGCTGGGAGTCTGTTTTTGCTGAGCTGGGAGTGCTGTCAAACTAAGAAGGCTGAGGTCTTTGATTTCTATCTGTATAATCAAACTACCTATGCATCTGTCTGCCTTTTTACACACAGATGCATGTCCACACCATGGATCCAAAAGTTTGCAATCAAAGGCACAAAAAAAAAGTGTGTATTCATGTATGTGTCTGTCTGTCTGTATATGTATCTGTGAGTGAGTACACATGGATGTCATCATACAAAATGTTAAAGTGCTGCCACTTCAGTTGTCGCATAGCAGTTGCATAATTGCACTAGCATGCAAAGCTAACAATGTCAGCAAAACTCAACTGGAGCCTATGAAATGACAGGGCACCACTGGCACATGTGATGTCACTTACAGACATTGTAGCCAACATGAAATGTAAATGATGACTGCTTTGCAGAAGTTGGTAAAAGAGTTAATCCAGTTCAGAAAAATTCTGATTGCTCTGCTCTGTCTAGTGCCAGAACCAGCACAAGGTTACTTAGGAGGCTGCTAAGCTGTTATTTCAGGCCCAATAAGTGTTCAGCATAAAAATCCACACCAAGTCCACTCTGCTACTCTATTTTAACATGTCAGATCTGATTTCTTCTCTTTCATCATCTTGTTTGTAGAGCCAATTTATAAAGTGACTTCTTGGAGCTTGTCACCTTCAAAATATACCAGTAGTGGAAATGCATGTATTCTAGCACTACGCCTGGAAAATGGGATATCATCCAGTACTGAAGACATTCCCATGTTTACTGTGGATCTGGTATGTAACTAAATAAATGTGTGTGTGTGTTTGTGTATGTATGCACAGACTGTACGTCAACGGTCAGAGTGCATAGCAGAAGTACTCTTCATATTCGTAAAATGCTAGTCACTTGAATTTCATAGCTCTTATTGTTCAGAAATGCATTTCAATTTAAAACCTGCTGTACTATTCAGTGAATTAGAATTCTTGTACTCAACTAACCCTGATTTTACAGCATGTTTATGATATTACCTTGTGTTTTTACAATCTCTCATAAAACCTGATTTTTTTGGTAAATCACTGAGGATTATAGTAAGTCCATAATAACAGTTATTGTCATGGTCCTAATAAAAACTACACAGATGTCCAGAAACTATCGACAACCTTTATTATAATGAAAATGGAATAATAAACATAAAACTTTATTGAAGCATATGAAATCAACTCATTGCAACAAATAAGATAAATAAACATAAGGGCAGCATACTTGCTCACCCTTGGATAAGCAGCATCCTCCACTTGTTCACTTATCATCGGAATCATAAAAGCAGCGTCCCCGCTCACTTTAATATCACCAATTCCATCCTTCCATTCCAAATCATCCACCATTCAATATCACCACCTCATATTCCAATTATCCTGCTGAGGGGGGACCAAAGAGGTTCAGGTCTGACCCTTTTCTCCACCCATCAAACCATCACCAAAATGGGTTGGGCTGGAAGGGCAACAAGACCACACCAAAATGTGCTTACTCACACTAGTTTCCCCTTCAAAAACCCCTAAGACCCACCCTTTAGTCTTACCTCACTTCCTCCCTCAGCTCCCAACTTAATTAACCCTTTCCTAGCCAATTCCTATCCACAAAAACCTAAATTACCTATCTCCCTACATCCCAACCCCCCCAACCCTCCCAACCCTCCCACACTAAGGCCATCCCGTGAAACATTTGTCTGTTCCAAACTTCACTTGTCACAGTCCTGATAAAAAACTACACAGACACCCACAGACTTTTGACGACCTTTATTGTAATGAAAATGGAATAACGAACATAAAACTTTATTGAAGCACAAGAAATCAGCTCATTGCAACAAATAAGATAACTAAACATAAGGGCAACATATCCACTCACCCTTGGATAAACAGCATCCCCCACTTGCTCACTTATCATTGTAATCATAAAGGCAGCATCCCCGCTCACCTTAATATCACCAATTCCATCCCTCCCATTCCAAGTCATCCACCATCAAATATCACCACCTCAAATTCCAATTATCCTGCTGAGAGGGGAAAGAAGAGGGTCATGCCTGACCCTCTTCTCTGCCCACCAGCCCAACAGAGCTGTTCCCTCTCAGACATTATACCTTTTCAGTAGATCCTCCACCATCAAACCCAGGTTAATGTTAAATAAATCAATCCCAAATTCATTGAACTGAACTCCATCCGACCTATACCATACAGGATCCCCTGCTCTCAAACTCCACATGCCGTATAGTATGCACGCCAATTTCTTTCAAATATTTTGTCAATATTTTAGCCTTCTCCACTGAAGCAAAATTCTTTGCCTCCCTCCACACTAACTGAGGAATAATCTCAGATCAAATCAAGACCACTGACAGATACATCCTTCTCAATGCTAACATATCCTCACAAATGTGATAAACCAACTGTCTTTTCAGAACTCTACTTACATCATTCCCCCCAAAGTGGATCAGCAAAATCTGTGGCAACCCCCACTGACTCTGTAACCCAGTAAATACCTGCAATATCCTGCTCTACATCAACCCTCTAACATCATGCCAGATGACCTTCAATCCAAAATGGTCCCGACCCAAATTCATTCTGTTGTATCTAAGTGTCACATACCTAGCTGCCCAGTATACAAAAAAAATGACCCAAGATGATGATCCTCCTGCTACCTAAAAAAAAAAAAAAAAAAAAAAAAAAACTTTAAACAAAGCCTCTCACAAAGCTACTTAATATAAGTCAAAAAGCATTGGAAGACCAGTGTTCCACCCTCTTGATTACTTCTATTGAACTTCCTTCCTTCACTAAGTCCGATACGCTGCCCATCCTGAAAGAATGAAAAGAAAACGTATCCCCCTCTAAACCAACACTACAAAGAACCCTTCTCATAATGACATTAATTTGCTCTTCTGTCAAACCTTTACCACCTACTGATGTAAAAACTAACCTGTGAAATCTACCCCTTTGAACTGACTGCAATCTCTTTCCCCACACCACAGGACATCTCCAACTTGGCTCAACCTTCTCTAATACTATCGGGGACACAAGCCCTTCTTGAACCGTCTTCAAAGATCACAGCCTAATATGCACTACCCTAGGCAATATGAGCACATCCTCCCATACCAACGAACCCAATAACAAAGACACACGAAATGCCCCGCAATATATCCACACACTAACTGTACATCACACCACATACTCCTCCAAACATCCACACACTTTATGTAAACCCCTTAGCAACATTCTTAAAATCCCCTTCTTCACTGGCCATCTCCTATCTATCCAAAAACAGTAACAAACTAACACAGTCCAACAGAATCATTGATTCTAGGCAGACCGGTACATAAAAATCCAAGATACCCGATGTTGATGTAGTTGTAGTTTAAATAAGCAAAAAACAGTACACTCACTTTTCGTTCTCCTTACAATACAAAGAACTTCTTCAGATAAAAGTATCAAACAGTCAATGAAGTTTAAATCCATTTTTTAAAAAGACATGTGATTTACAAATCCAAGCCCATTGGATACTTAATTATCGTTTGAACAAATCTGTGAAGTGGATATAAGAAACAGTTTGCAAAACATGAAGGGAAACAGAGGAAAATTGAATGTTAACAAAAATGAGTTGTTATTACTAAAATTACTCAGGGAAGCACCAGTACGGGTAATGCAACCCGATAAGGGAGGGGGGCTGGTGATTATGGACACTTTGGATTACTCTGAGAGGATGCAAAAAATGATAAATAGTGACGCATACACAGAAGTGTCAAGAAATGAGTTAAATTTCGCTTATGCAATAATAAGGACATTCCTATATGATATGTTTTGAAAGCAAGAATAGAAGTGAACTTATTTAACTATTTATCAATGTTAGCACCAAAAATACCTTGCCTATTCGGCATCCCAAAAATCCATAAAAGCCTACAAGACCCCGCAATGCGTCCCCTAGTAGATGCTAGGGACAGTATTATGTATGCTTGTTCGAAGGTGGTAGATGAAAATTTAAAGAAGTATGTAGTGTTAGAGGAACAAATATGTAAAGATTCTTGGTCTTTCCTTATAGGTATCAACAAAATACCTTTTAATGTGAAATATAATTGTTTGACTATAGATGTTAGGAACCTTTATGCCTCCATCCCCCATGACCAGGGTCTGGATCGTACCCTTTCCTTACTAAAGGACAGGGCAGCCCCACATGATGAACTAAGGCAAAATTTGTTGGATATAGTCCTATCCTACAATTTTATTACTTTCAACAGCAAATACTACCAACAAAAGGTAGGAGTAGCCATGGGTTCACCATGTAGGGCCAGTTTTGCCAACCTGGTTATGGTCCATTGGGAAAGAGAATGTTTACTATCAGGTACACAGTGGCAGGCAAAAATAAAATATTATACAAGATTTTTGGATGATATTTTTATTTTGTTTGAAGGAGAAGAAATGGATGCACAAGACTTTATATCATACTTAAACTCAACCACTGATTTTTTGAGATTTACTTCGACATTCTCTAAGGATAATATATCCTACCTGGATGTACAGCTTAAGAAAGATGGAATTAATAATTGTTTTGCATCACAAATCTTTCACAAGCCTACATACTCTAACACATTTCTGCACTTTACAAGTAATCATCCATTATCACAAAAGAGATCAGTAGTCAAAGGCCATTTAGTAAGAGCAGCCAGAATGACCTCTAGGCTGGATGTGTTTCTGAGGGAATGTGTTTTTTTTGTACCAGTTATTTTTACAAAGGGGTTACCCTGCACCATTATTGCAAGATTTAGTAGAGGAAGTACAAAGTAAAAGAGGGTAAGCATTACTGACAGGGGTAAGCATTACTCAGGATACTATACCAGTGAGGACGAGGGAGTACAACCCTTGTAGTTTTATTTTTCAATACAGTATCAAAGCAAAGGAGATAATTATGCTTATAAAGAAAAACTGGGGCATAATTACGCAAGACACACTATTATGCGACAAACTGGAAAATCAACCAGGTTTTATTTTTAAGACGGGCGCTAACCTTAAACAAATTTTAGAAGGACAAAAACAACCATTTTCAGTGAAGAAAGGCATGTTCAAATGCCAAATGTGTAATTAGTGTAAATATATAGATGTGGGTGCAAGTTTTGAACTTAGAGGCAGGAAATTTACAACTAATTATTAGTTCGACTGCTAAAGTAAACAAGTAGTATATCTGGCAAAGTGTTTGGAATGCCCGGCCTTCTATGCTGGTAAAACTGACAGAAGGCTGAGGGAACAGATCTACAAACATGTATATAATATAAGTAGAAATAAATTAGAAAACACCCTGGCCAGACACATAAATGAACAAGTAAATCATAAATTTGTTTTCAGAGTCACAGATCACATCCCTCATGACATGAGAGGAGGATCATGTACGTTGAAATTAGAAAGATTGGAATTATTGTGGCAATTAAGCTTAGACGCTTCCCATTTTCCAGGTATTAATGAGATATCTTCTTTGGCCTGCATTTTAAAACTCAGGAATTTAGCACGCTGATTAAAGAAAATCATAGAGTGAAATATCAGCAATTTTTAATGGAATTTTAACTTTTGTTTTAATGTTTTCTCTCTTAGATATAATATATAATTTATGAGTTTATGGAACATCTCTGATTTGTATACAGGTTACAGATTAATAAAAATAATTTTAAATGGATATTTAATACATAACTAAAATACGCTTTATTAAAATTTGATAGTTGAAACGACTTTCTAAATAATTTAATATGTTTATAACATATTTTTGGGTATTGTGTCACATTTTTGCACTCCATTTGGGGACAAATACAGACATAGGGTATTATACAAACTTGGACAAGTTGTTGGTAATAAGACCCTTGAGGGTTAAGTGGTAAATCAATTAAGGAAGTTTAATTCAATAATTAAGTATCCAATGGGCTTGGTTTTGTAAATCACATGTCTTTTAAAAAATGGATTTAAACATCTTTGACTGTTTGATACTTTTATCTGAAGAAGTTATTTGTATTGTAAGGAGAACGAAAAGTGAGTGTACTGTTTTTTGCTTAATTAAACTACAACTACATCAACATTGGGTATCTTGGATTTTTATGTACCCATCTCCTATCTATGACCACACCTTCAACTCATCCCAACCTTTTAATACTCAACTCACAACCCATGACCTGGTGAAATCCTCTAATCTTGCCAATACAGTAAATGCAGCAGTTGCTGCCAATGCCACCCTCACCGTATGAACTCCCTTACCTTGCTCCCTCAACATGACTAAGTAATGCAACAACAAATTCTCCGACCACTCACACTCTTCATCTGGCAGCTGCCTCATAAACTTGTCAAAATCAAACAATGCCCTACCATAGGCTTTTCTCGTAGATACCGCCTATGACTATTGCACCAAACTGCCAATTACTACAGACCAGTCTGCCATACGTCACCTGGAACAACTGACAGATGTAATGCTGCTGTTGCGGCCACCTGCCAAAATCTGCAAAACTGAAAATGAGACAAGCTATCAGCTATCTCATTCTTAACCCCAGGCACATGCAACCCTGTAAAGGAAAAGTTAATCATCAAACTTTACACCAGTTTCCTGAGAACAAGTAATAAATGAGGGGATTTAGCCATCTTGACCTGTAACACTCTCACCAGCACAGTATTATCTGAATGGACTACCACCCTCCTTCATTTCGGGTCTATATCTGAACATCAAAGTTTTAAAACTTTGAATGTTCTAATACCGACCCGTTTTAATCAAACACTAAAAATAGCGAAGCTGCAGAACACCAAATTCTTTCCTAGGGAAAGAATTTGGTTGGCCGGTTCTGTGGCTTCACTATTTTCAGCACTGTGATGGAGATTTACGGGTTCGGTTCAGGTAAGTGTGCGATTGTGTGGTTGTTAGGATTAGGGCATGGGTTAGGTGAGTTAGGGTTAGGGTGCGGGTTAGATGAATTAGGTTTAGGGGTGGGTTAAGTGAGTTAGGGTTAGGGCACAGGTTAGGTGAGTGTGCGACAGTGACGGACCTTAGGGTTAGAGTTTGGGTTAAGGTAGGTGGATAGATAGTAGTGTATGTGTAGTTTAGTGTAGGGTTAGTTGTAGGATTATAAGTGTATGTGTGTGTGTTGGTGTTTTTTAGGTGTGCTTGTGTTGTGTGTGTGTGTTTTGGAATAGCAAATTTTTTTCCAAGGAATAATTTGCTGTTCTGAATGTCCGATATTATGTGGTTTAGATATTAAAGGTTCGATGAAATAGTGTTCGCTCTTTTCATAGCGTGATATAAACGTTTCATTTCAAAGGGTCCTGCCATATCACCGAAGCCGTCCAAATAAGCATCAACTCTAAAATTTCAACATCCCGTTTCCACTCCTCTGACCAATGCTCAGACCATGGGACAGAAAGCCATTGGCCTGCAAAGTAAGCTGCCATGCCCAGCCCCCCCAGCTGCATCAGTAACCAACTGCAGTTCTCCTTGCTCTACCCAATCCAACTGCCAGAATGAGATACCATTAAACTGTTGTAAAAATTCCATCCACAACATCCACAATTCTAAATCTTCTCTCGCTAACTTACTGACCAGTACTCTATGCTGCTTACTCTTTCTTCCTTTCAAAATAAATGCCACAGACCAGCAAAATGTCCACCGCGGATGCATCACCCTGCAAGAAAAATTCATCAAGCCCAACAACTCCACAACATCCCTTACCCGAACCTTAGGCTTGGACTTCACCCAGCAAATTTTCTCTTGCAACCAAACCATCTTATCCTGCGGTAAACAAAACAAACTTTGTCCTGCATCTACTGTCAAATCCAGAAAGTCCAACACTTTAGAAGGGCCCTCCAACTTATGCTTAGCCATTGGCACTCTCAAGGCCTCACACATCCCCACAAACTCTTACATATCTACCTGTGCCCCATCTCTACTTTCACCCACCAACAGAAAATCATCTAAATAGTGAACTGCTTGCTGATCCTCCACTTTCGGCTGCCATATACAATGCAGTGCTGAGCTAAACTTCTCGAAAGTAGAACATGCCACTGCACATCCCATAGGCATGGCAGTGTCCAAATAAAAGTTATCCTCCACCACCATGCCCAATAAAGGCCAATCCTCCTCTTGCACCAGCAGTAAACAAAAAGCTGACTCAATATCTACTTTTAACTTACCAGGGATCCTCAAAACTCCTGATAACCCGGACCGCATCATCCAAAGATGAATATGTTACTTTAACCTCTTCACTGAGAATGAAGTCATTCACAGACTTGCCAACAGGGTATGACAAATGATGAATTAAATGAAATTCACCCTGCATTTTCTTAGGGACCAAGCCTAAAGGTGACACTTTAAATTCAAGGAAAGGAGGACAACAAAATTGGCCCAACAACCTCCCTGCCTGACGCTCCTTGTCAATCAAGGCTTGCAAAATCTCCTCCCTCCCTGTCACAGACTTTAAATTTTTTCCCACCATACTGTCCCCCACCAAAGTGAACTTAATTGAAAAACCCTCAATTAATTCCCCTGCTACCACCAGCAATGGCTAGTGTGTCAGTAACTCCATCAAAACCCGAACCTTAATAGAGGAATGGGTCCCCTGGTCACACCCTGCCTCCACAAAAGGACTCTCCTCCTTTGTCCCCAAAAATTAGCCTGGCCATGTCTGCCTAGCAATGCTAAGTGAAAACCAGCCCAACCTCTTGGGCCCACGAAATAAGATGCTTGACCACTAAAGTGACCCCCACCCCCCAACATTGTGTAACTACATGTACCCCATACACTTAGAACAAATATGGGAAAATCTACAACCTACCCATGAACACTTCCCTGTATTAAAAGCCCATCATATTGCTGCACCTCCCTCCGATGGCTGATCTGATCTACTACCTCATCCATTGGTGTCCATCATGGTAGAAAGTCACATGTCTGGATGTCTGACTTCGCAATGCATGGATTTGTCAACTGCCTTTTGCTTATGAAACTTCTGATCATATCATGACTATGCATAACCTGGCAGCAACCTCTATGCTTCCCTTATAGTAAAAAAATAGGCCAAAAGAAGAAGGGCCAGTGAAGTGTCCCTCTCCAAACACACTGCCATGTAGTATATAAAACCTAGGAATCAATTATCCCATGACTTAGGCCGGATCCTACCTACCCTTTTGCGACCTATGACCACCAATGTCACCAAAAGGTCCTTCCCATTAGCTGACACTACCTCCGTCAAACGTTGAACCCCATCAGCATCAGTAAATTCAAAAATATCAATGAATTCCCCTTTCCAAATCTTCTCCTTCACTACCAGAGATATGTGATGGGTCAACAAAATAGGTGCCCCTTCCCACCGTAGCACCTGTGTTGCTAACCAATCCCCCAGCCATGACCCAAAATCAGACCCCACCTCACCTAAGTCAGGCCCCAACTCCTGATCCAACAATGATAAGGTATCATCAAAAACCCTTCACAATCCTCTAAAGCCTCTAATCCACTACCTGCTAGCACACTTTGGACACCCCACTGTACCCTGGCTCACTTCCCATAGCTGCTACTACCTCCTCACCCCCCCAGACCTGATAAATTGTTGCCTGCAGAAGATGAAGGGGTGGCCACCGGCATCACAACCTCTGATGTCATATCTGTCGTTGCTGTCTGTCTGGCTCTCTTCACTCTCGGCGTGTGGATTGCAGTCCCTGTCTGCCGCTTCCTTTGAGTGTTCTGACCCTGCGTACTAGTTGATGGAACTTCAGTAGGAATCTCTTTGAACAGGTCTTCAGTTTGCGCCACAATACTGGCCCATCTCTGGCTCAACGCTTCCATCATGATCAACACACCCCTAAAGAAAGAAATAAAAAATGTTAGAACAAACCATAGATAAATTCTTATTACAGCTAACCAATACCTGCAGTTCAAATCCAAGAACAGCAAGTGCATAATAAGAGAATTGTTAAAACATGCTATAGCTAAATCCTTATTACAGCTACTCAGTAACAACAGTTCAGCTCCCCGACCATTAAAGGCACCTTACTAACCACCCCGTAAATTCCCAGGTTGACTCCACCTCATGCAAACAGTTTATTACTGTGCTATGCAACAGTTATAAATCTGTAAGACTTCTCAAAGCACTGACAACAAAGTTAGATCTAAATTTTCATGCTTCAACACTAAACATCAGGAACTACTCTTTTCAGAGGTCACTCTTTCTTTTTTTTTTTTTTTTATAATAACTCACTTCCCTTGATTTGTCATGTTCAGTGTTACGTTTCAACTTAAATTCAATAGGTGTTTCCTTGGCCTAACACTTTGTCACAGCAGTATTCAAACACAGTTTCATACCCCAGAGCCTGCTGCAGTCTAATCCAACAACTCACCCTATGTCTCTATAAGATTACACCCATGCCCAGCTCAGAGATCCTAACTTTGTTAAATATGGCATCATTCATTGAAGCCACCACAAAACACCTTTATTCTGTTCTTATGTATCTATTATATATATATATATATATATATATATATATATATATATATATATTTTTTTTTTTTTTTTTTTTATTTGTTTATGAGAAAGTCTGGCTTGCTTGAAGCCAGTTAACAGTGGAGGCCCGGGAAAAACACTCTAGATGTGCATTCCTGCAATGTGGGAGGAAACAGGACCCACATGAATGCAGGTAGAACACTCAATCTCCACAAGGAAGGCACTCCAGCCAAGAACCACTTTGAGAAATACCCCGACCATGAGCCAACCACCTCTGCAGCATCACAGTCTCAGCATACAGACAGATACCATCACGCTCAGACTCAAACCCCCCACCCACTAGGGCAGGATTCCCACACTTGGATTTGTATTCCTTTTCTTTATCCAAGTCCCTCCCAACAAAACCATCTCCTACCCTCACCAAGGCCAATGGAAATCTCTCCCCCTTTTTTGTTATATATATAAGCAACAGCAACCGATTACAAGACTCCATAGAACACCCCCACCGATCTCCACGGCTGACCCAACTGCATCAGAAACTCCCTTCCTACCTTTAAAGAACAGTCTAAGGGAAATCAGTAGACCTAAAATGAATTCTGGTTGATCCTTGCAATGTGCAGACAATGCAGAGTGTACTACAAACTTTTAGACTTGTGAAAACTTATTTGATTGCTCCCCTGTGAAACTGCCCACCATGCACCCTCCCTTGTGGCTGGCCTAACGTCTCCTACTGACACTACCCATGAGCAACAAAACAAGAAAAATCGTCCAACCAGCAGATTTTTCCATCTGGAAGGCATCCTTTACAAATCCCCTATCTGAAGCTAAAACCTGAAACACTAAAATTTTTCCCTTTCTTTTTTTTTATATAACTTCAAAGCCTGAAGCGGAAATGTGCATGCAGAAGGAACCATTAACGGCCCCCAAAAAGCCCATGAACACCACTACCACCAGGAAATACCTAGGACAACACACAGAACATCAAAATAAACTGAAATCAAAAAAACATTCCCTACGAGCAGAAAGCAAATAGAAAGCAACCTAGGAACATCATAAACCAGAAAAAGCCCTGAATGCCAAACAAACGCCAATGGTATTATCTGCCAAACAACAGAGACCCGATTACAACAATTCCTCTGAGTAACAGGGCAACCAATTCCTATTATAACAACCCTGGAATGTCCTCACTCCTTACTATCCTAAAATGAAGAGTACACCTTACCCCTTAAGCTTCTGAGACTTACTCTCTGCAAGAAAAAAAATATATATATATCCCTGTATAATCCTGCATAAGAACTGCTTACCTTCTGAACATATATAAACCCCAAGGCCTACCTTACCAACAAGGCCATCTGGGACGTGATCCTTCTGCAACAGGAACACGACACCAAAACGTGCTTACTCACACTAGTTTCCCCTTCAAAAACCCCTAAGACCCACCCCTTAGCTTTTTCTCACTTCCTCCCTCAGCTCCCAACTTAATTACCTCCCTCCCTACATCCCAGCCCCCCCTTACCCCTTCCACACTAAGGCCGTGCCAGGACAATTTCATCTGTTCCAAACTACACTTAGCATGACATAGTTACTACTATTCGGAAAACTCAAGTCGATGCAAAATCTGTTGTATTATTAAATTGTTTAGTGAATTGGAATTGTCTGCCTGCCTGCATCTCATCTATCCCCAGTTGTACAGATCATTTCTAATATTTAAAATTTGGCCTATACCCCGCCCCACACACACACACACACACACACACACACACACACACACACACACACACACACACACACACATGTACCTCACTCCACATTATTTTGGTTTTGTCCAGCTTTCTCAAGCAAATAAGATAAGATTGTTTTTTTTTTCTTCTTCTTTTTATTACAAATAAAATTTGCTTTTTTGGCATATAGTTGTGGATTGCACTATATAGGATATGTGAGATTCTAATTTTGCGCATTTGGAAAATGCTTGATAATGCAATGGTTGTTATTCTAGCAACTTACTAAATATATAAGAGAAATATATAAAGTGTGTTCCTGATTTTCTCTTTGTGTCTCACTCTTGAGCTAAAAAGTTGAGTGGGCAAATGAGGAGTTGCAATAGGCTCCCCACATGGTTCTGACAATGACCAACAGAGATACATTTCTTGATTATTATTCATACATTTATTCATTTGCTTGATCTCAATGAAATGTCAGCTATACATTTAAGTGTGTCTGTCTGCAGAGTCTATACCTGTCAACTGTCCACAATTCTGTTATAGTGTATTGAGTGGAGTCATTAAATAATGACTGATATGTAAATTTTGGACTTCATATCCTTCAGAAAATGCTTGCTAATAGAAAACCTGTTATACTTTTTAGGTATACAAGAGCTATATTTAAAATCTGTCCCAGATTTTTTTTCTGTGATTTTTGAGCTAGGAGGCTATGGGGTTGTAATGGGTTGTACTGCATGGGTCTCACAGTATGGTGCTGAAATACACTGTTAGGTAATTCTCTATGCATTTGGTCATTGATGTGATAGTAAACAAACAGTTGAGGTGTACTGAGCCATACACAAGGCAGTAATTGAAGGACATATTTGTCTGTGTGTGTGTGTGTGTGTGTGTGTGTGTGTGTGTGTGTGTGTGTGTGTGTGTGTGTGTATATACGCATGCGTGCACACATCTGCTTATGCATGTATGCAACCATATACATACTTCATTCCTGTATTTCTGAGTAGTTATGGTGAAACTGAAGCACTTGATTGTAGT
>NC_056749.1:506981340-506996340 GCF_019279795.1 Protopterus annectens
CACCATTTATATCACGTTCCCTGACTCAATTGACTGCACCCTTTTTATAAGTTAGCTTACCTGAGTTCTTTTCCTTTTCTTTGAAATGATTTTCTTATTCTTTTCCCTAAATAATGTATTTGTCTAACCAGGCAGATCTGATAAAGTGCTAGTGAAAGTGTTAGCAGAGTGAGGACAGCATTTAAAAAAGAGGCAAAACATTATTGGCAAATCTAAGACTTTGTCTCCCCAGCCTCAATCAGGCAAGTCTGTTTTTAAAATAGGCAATAATCAATAGCAGAATTGATGCATTAAACTAATGATAAAATACCACATCACAGCCCTAACTTGTTATATTTCACATAAGCCTACTTTATTGTACTAGGTGATTCTAATGAGGTCATGCTTCACAAACTTAAAACTTGTATTTTGGCTGTCTAATTTATCTATGATCACAATAAAGAATTTTCTAGTCATAAATGCTCCTCTCAAAACACCATAGCACAATTTTTCTTACCCTCCACAGCCTATAGCCACCCCAGTAACTTTCAAGCTGACCACTCTTTTGTATAATATTCCGAGGCTGACACAGCCTGAACAAAAAACTTTTAAGTAAAGTTGTCATCCACCAATATATATTAAAACCTATGACAACATCCAGCCTCAGTATACTGTTTTTTGATTTTTATAAACAAAGGCAGCCCAATTAAAGTGTTCATTTTAATTTCTAAGGCATATGGCTTGCATGCTATAGATCCCTAACTCAACGCAGCACACCTTGACCTTAACAACCTCCTTATAGTAGCTGAACAAGTTGTAATTCACAGTAAATGCTTGAACTCAGGACAGTGTGGTAAAGTGAAGAGACAGCCCCATAAATAATAATTGCTAATAAAGCGAGCCCTTTAGCTGCTCCTTTAATATACTATAATTCAAATTCCTTGCTTAATTTTTCTCAGATGACCTCATTACAAATTGAGCTCAAAACCTAATGTAATCATTAGTTCATAATAGGTAGAACATCACAATGAGTCTCTCATTCCAAAAAACTAAAGACATAAAAAAATGACCAGCATAAACCCTATCCTAACACTGGCCCAATTATTTTATAAAGGATGGAATTTTTTAATATATTATAAAATTTATTGTGTTCTGCTTTACGTGTATAGAGTACACTTACTTTATATTAAAACTTTTAACTTGAAATAATGAAAGCTTTACTAAAATGCCAACTTTTCCACCAAAGTATTATTATTTACATAACTGTCAATCAAAACTGCATGCCTACAATGCTGCGAATGATGTGACTAGACATTCCTGTAACCGATAATATTTATATGACTGTAATCATGCAACTGTTCACAGCTGGGCAATGCTCATCTGCCTGGATGTCACTGTTTATTTAAAGAAGATTTAAATGCATGTGAATCATGTTATTATTTCTAAACCTATGGCTTTACCTATTGTTTAATTCTTACGGAGACCACATGGAATTTTGTTTAAATGGAGATTGGAAGTGGGATTAAATTAATTAGACAAAGGCATGCAACTGAGTTTAGGTAAGTGATGTGTTTGGGTTGTTTTTCCTGCTCTACTTGTTGTACACGTTACTTGGAACAGATTTACAGTTGGACCTGCTTATGTTTGATAGCCACAATTCCTAACTACCCAATCTACTTCTAAAGGGACAGTTTCTTTTCTTTTCTATATTCTTTAAAACATACATGATATATACAGTGACTGCTGAAATAATTAAATAATGTTGATGATATTATAACTTTAAAGACAACGTAGGCTTACATTAGCATGACTTTTGTATGTAAGGCTGACTTAATATTTCACAGACTGTGTCTTGGGGGAACATTAACATTTAATTGCTGTGATCTTTATTGGGGTTTTCTACATTCATAGTTTCTTACAATTATCAGTTTATTGGCACTCACAGTTAAGGTAGCTATATTGGACAGTGCAGTGGTGCAGCAGTTAACATTGTTGTCTCAGAGCAAGAGGTTCTCTGGTTTGATTCTTGGCTGGGGTGCCCTCTGTGCAGTCTGTGTGTCCTCCATGCATTCATATGGATTTACTCCAGGTGCTCTGGTTTCAGTCCACATTTTAAGACATGCATCTGGAGCATTTCTCCCCACACTTTCACTGAAAATTGGCTTGTTCCAAGTCCGACCTTCCCAGTAAACAAATGTTAAATAAATAAATGCAAATTTGAAAGGAACAAGTCATGTTAATATTTCATACTTAGCATTAACCATGCATAAGCCTGAAAGTCCATGTAATTACTGGATGCATATTTTAAGACATATTGTACAATTTGGTTTTAATTTAAGAGATTACTTTGATAACTTCTGAGGTGCAGAAGGCACTAGATTTCAGAGAATTTCTGACATTTGTGTGCTGCTGTTTGAATATGATGAAATACACAGCTGTGTTCAGTAATACTGGCAATATCTTGTATGTCATAACTCATCTTAGTCTGTTGTCCACATTACATTTTTGCTGCTTCTGTACATTATTATGCGAAACATGATGATATACATTGCCATCGGAAGTACTTTTTGGATTGGTCATCCCATCATATCCCCAATCCTTAGTGCAGTTATAGTTATTAGTGTGGGATATAACTTTTTTTAGTATTGTGGTTAGAATCAAGTTAAGCAACTTTACCCAAAGTTCTAATAGCATTTGGTCATTCAAACAAGAAGAATGTATGTCTGCCATTATGCTTATTGGGTGTGTGGGGGGATATCTGACAGTCATTGTATACTTTTAGGTATTTTTGTTCAGATCATGTTTTAATATATTACTTTTGGCAATATTATTGTTAGTATTGAAGAGGCTTTTCTCATTTTGCACTCACAGAAATATGTTGAAGTAGATTGCTGACAAGTTGTGGAATGGCAGTTTGTTGAACCTGAAAAAACACAGTCTCAGCTTATCAAATACAGTGGCAGTTGTTCTGTGCAGGATCGCATCACAGTGAGGAATGGGTAATTTACCCTTTTCCATCTGTGATGCAGTTTCAGAGTTGGTATATATATATATATATATATATATATATATATATATATATATATATAATAAGCAGGGGAGTCTGTGGGTTCCCCCCCAAAAAAAGTTTGTTCTTTTTGGTGTTTTTTGATAAGATGCTGATGGACAAGTTATGTCCGATCATTTGCCATTCAACGTGTTATATTTACTATAACTTGTCAGACTTCCAGAAAAGAATATTTCAATGAACATAGTTTCTTAATTTTGGTCAGGAAAACATTTCCTGTGCCCCAAATGCCATTCAGATTATTGAGGGGTAGTTGTGTTAAGGTTTGCTGCCATCACGTGTTATTTTTGGAAGATGTATAACACCTTATTTTAAGCAGTGCTTTTTGGTCATATCAACATATATCAACAACAAGAAAAACAAAAAAAAAAAAGAAAGAAATACCTACACAGTAATTATTAATGGTAAAGGAATAAAACAAATGTATTTAGCACTTTTGACCATATAGCAAGGTCTTTTTCAAAATACCTCATTACAGACGCTAAATATCTTAATATACTACTACAAAATCTCATGACATCACATATTCTTTTTTGAAATTCAGCATACATTAATATATAATAAATATCAATCAATAAAATTGTTATATGTGTCCTAAAATTTTTAAATTTCCTTAAAATGCATAGGTTCATAGGTTCATAGGTAGGTACTAGGCTATCGGCCCTAGGGCCCATACAAGCCTAGCCAAAAAATGTACCCTGGCTTTCGCCAGCCAAGAAAATTATTTTCCTGTGCCCCTGTTGAGCAGAGCCACAGAAGTGATCCCCGGGGTGAATTTCCCATTTCCCATCCAATCATCAAGATTTTTCTTGAAGAGTGCTAATGAGGAGCTCTGTTTGACATAGATAGGTAGTCTGTTCCAGAGTATGGGAAGTCTCTGGGACAGGAATCTATCCCTCCAGCATGTTCTGCTTATTGTGGTGACAAGGTTTAGGCCCCTAGAGCATGTAGTTCGGAGGGATTGGGATTTCTTTAAGTGGAGCATGTCCAACAGCATGTGTAATTGGTTGCTGCATTCAAACCTGGATATGCATAAGCATTTAAAAAAAACTGCTATCTCATTTCTCTGTAGTCCAATTCATTGCCCCTACTCTCACTAAAGTTTTCCATATCATGATAAAGAACGTAAAATACATTAAAAAAAAGAAAAGCAGATAGAATATATTCCCAGTGCATTTATCAAACATCTGTTCTTGACAGCCTGATGATACTCGTACAAACATTTTCTAAAACGTTGGTGTGTTTTTCACAAAAAAACCCTTCACAGGTGCATATACCAAAAATAGTGGATTGCAAGTAAAGTACTCCAGTCCTGCTAATGGATGGACAAAAAATGGGGATGTCTGTAGCATACCTACACATACAACAAACTTAACATTTACAAGTCTCATTTTGTTAATTTGTGTAGTGTCATCCTGTGATGTTCCAAAAAGTTCTTAAAATTTTCTGTTAATAGAAAGGTGCTTTTACCAACTACATTAACAACTTTGTTCTTTGCTGTTAAAATATGCCAACTGCTGGTAATAATCTCTCTAATTCATTACATTTGAGTGATGCCTCCAGGTGCATTTGCAGTTAACTCGTATTGATGCCTCTAGGTGTCAAATATTGCTTGTTCATGTTTGCATCAATAATTCTAAAACCATGCTATGTACAAGGTTTTAAAATATTTCATCTTAAACCTTACACAATGGCAAACTCAAAAGCATTAATATTTCACCTCTGTTTAGTGCAGTAAAGAGATATCAATTGTTGTTTTTATGATATTCATTTATATAGATATACTTTTCACATTTTTCTAAACATCTCAACAACCAACTAACATACAGCACTCCTTAGCCTCATATGACAGCTCTCAGATAGATGAATAAAATGCTGCTTGTAGTATGTGTGTAACTTGAGGGGTTGCTGAGATATTTTAAGTTGTTTACAAAATATTTAAATGTAATGAATGAAGAAAAATATTGGATACCAACCTGAGAAATAAATGCACCACTAGTCGTTGCTAAGACCAAAGCAATAGTAATAATAAAAAATACACTGGTAGAGTAACCTAAGCCAAAATAAAAACAAAGAAAAATTTTATTAGGTGAGTACTTTTATGGCTAGCATTGCTGCTTCATCAGACAATAAAAATCAAACAACCTTCACATTATTTAAACTACTCATAGCCAATAAAATCACATTTCCAATTAAACTATTCATTCAAATAACAAATGACTGTTCTTAAAGGTAGAGCACATATATAAACAAATCAGGTATAAATTAATATACATAAATATATATATATATATATACCAATACTAAAGAAAAATAATAAAATAAAACATAAAAAAGTATATTTATATACATAATTTATATTTGATTCATTTATATATGTACTCTACCATTTACTATTACAAATGTAATATTTACAGTTTACTGTGGCTTATAAAATTCATTTTAAGACCTAGAACCTAAAGAATACTACCACTATAAAAATAGTTTGTGCTGTAGAGTTTGCCATTTATACTTCTTTCATAACTACTATGGTTGCAGAGATATGAACATTAGTTTGAAATGTGAGGACATAATTTGATTCTGTCAAAAGGTTTAGGCTCCACCCATTGTAAGTTACAGTACAAAATCCATGACCTCTATGTGTTAACTGAAACACTGTCAACTGAACACATCAGAGGCATTGAAACAGATCATTCGACAGTAATGACGCTTATTCCAGTTGTTAAAAAAAAAGAAAAAGAAAAATCTTAGGCACTTCAAAAAGACCGCTGAAGTTGTTGAAAGTAAGTGGTGAGTTATCTATATGGTTTCTCAACCAGATAAAGGAAAATTGCAATACATTTCATATATATATATATATATATATATATATATATATATATATATATATATATATTTTTTTTTTAATGGTTCCACTTGAAAAAATTGAATTACCATGAAATTGAACCTTAAAATGTCGAGACCAGAATGTCATATATTCTAAATGTTGCAAAATGAAAAGATCAAGCCTTATAACATTGAATTAGTACCGGAAAACCCTGCACAGTATTACTGAAGCCTCTGATCTTTTACATTGTACCTTGAAGAGCTGGATAATAGTGTCTATAACTTTAAGAAGCTGGTATTACATTATTAAAAATGGTGGACAACACAGTCTGTAATAGTGCAGTAGTAGGAACCTGTATGTTTTAAATAAGTCAAAGAAGGTTAAGGTTATATTTGATGGTTACAGTTATAAGTTGGAAAGTATAGTGAATTTAAAAAGTTACTGATTTTGGAAGGAAAAGTTGGCAAGTAAGACTAAAGTTCATGCTAATTGTATGTCAGTCGCCAAAGGATAAAGTTGTGCAAAAGTTCTACAGACATGTATAGTAGAAACCTTTAGTTATTTCTTTTCTATTTTTTATTATGTTTCATGTCAGACATCAACGTTACTTAAAGCAGTGCAATTTTAGTGCATATATACTTAGGAAAGCACTGTTTTGTGTGGCCATTTGAAAAGTTCTACTGTGAAACCAATTGAGTTGTGCTGATATATGGTAACATTTTAGTTTAAAGTGTCAGTGTTTGGTGATATGGAGAAATAACTATTATATGCATACAGTGCAGAGGAAGAGTGTCATTTGTTTATCTGTATGTTCGATGTTGTGGTTTGTGGTTATATGTAGCTGGTTTTGCTAGTTCTTGTTACTGTGATGATTTCAGCAGCTAATTCAATGTTATAAAGCTCAATCATTTCATTTTGCAACATTTAAAATATACAACATTCTGGTCTTGACATTTTAAGGTTCGACTTTATGTTAATTTGATTTTTTCAAGTGGAACCATATATATATATATATATATATATATATATATATATATATATATATATATATGTGTGTGTGTGTGTGTGTGTGTGTGTGTGTGTGTGTGTGTATATATATATATATATATATATATATATATATATATATAGGGGTCTGCTTCATAAAATTGAATTTAATAACACTGAGACCAAAACATTGAAAATTCAAAACACTGAAAACCCAAAACATTGAAAACTCAGAACATTGAAAGTGTGTTTCATAACATTGAAAACTACACTGCACAAGTAGATAAGATTCCCTCCACCTACAACAACACCTAACTAACAAATACACTTTCTACTATGTTTTTGCAGGTAGGCAAGCCCTCCTGCACCCCCTGTAAATTAAATATACCAACTCCAAGATTGCACTACAGTGGAAAAAAGTTAATTCCTAGGAAATTAACTTTTTTCCACTCTAGTGCAATCTTGGGAATTATATATTTAACTTAATGAGGGTGTGGGGGCTATGGGGGTTTCAGGAGGGCTTGCCCCCCTGCAGAAATGTAATAGAAAGTGTGATTGTTAGTTAGGTGGTGTTGTAAGTAGAAGTTATGTTATTTATATATGCATTGTAGTTTTCAATGTTATGAAGCTCACTTTCAATATTCTGAGTTTTCAATGTTTCAGGTCTTCAGTGTTTTGGGATTTAGATATTTTGGTCTCAATGTTATGAAATTCAACATTATGACATTTCAGTGTTATGAAGTAGACATATATATATATATATATATATATATATATATATATATATATATATATATATATATATATATATATATATATATATATATATATATATATATATATATGTGTGTGTGTGTGTGTGTGTTTTGGAAAGGGAAAATATAAAGAATTCTTAGAATTAACATTTAAGGGTCAACATTTTTGCATTTAACCATAGTATCACAATTAACAATAAGCAAACTTTGAAGACATTTACATATCTATGAAAGCCCTTTGGATCAAAATGTATACTACAGTCTTTTCTGTTTTTACTAAAACATTTTATGTAAAAGTTGTTGAACTTTGGACCATGGATTGAACGTAGTGTGCTTTTAAACTGTTCTTCTATTTTGAATTTCTAATTCTTTAATAATTACACCTTTAAGAACATGTAGAATTTTTTTATTTTTGAAAGAAGAAGAGAAAGAATGTTTCCAATTTCTAATAATAATTTTCTTGCAGTGTCAAGAATAATCCACTTTATGTGACACTGGCCACTTTTTATATTTGTAGAAAAAGGAAGATTAAATAAAATCAAATTCCCTGAAATACAAAAATCATCATTCCACAATGCTTTAAAAAATCTTCAATCTTTTCCCAATAAAGTATAAAATGTGAGCATTCATATGCTATAGGTCAAATTCATTAAGGTTATCACAAACAAAGTGTATACTGTGTAACGTTTTTGAGTGAATAGACACATAAGCATATTGGTAGTGATGTTCTTAAATTCATAAAGTTGACACAAAGGGGTAAACTTAATAGTAACCTTTATGAATCTAGCATCTAATTAACATTTAATTCCAAATTTCAAACACAACAACAGTGTTGTCATTTTTAATTTTAGTAGTCTTGTCAGATGCGATGACAGTATGTTGGAAACATTTACATGTAAAAATAATCCCATTATTGTACTGACAATGACTTATTGAATGTAACATTACATTTTTGTCTTTATCTAAGATATGTTCCCTTTATTCTTGTAATACAAATTCCCAGAAAGTCTGACTTAATTCCTCTGTATAGATGATAATCGTATTTTATAAATCTAATAATGTTCTTTCAGTAGATTTATTGTCATGTACCATCTGCCACAGTTCTGGAAAATTCTTTTTTTCTTCTTTTATTGCAATATGAAATTTATCATTTACATTTTCATTAATTCCTTGCACCAGAATGCAATCATATTGGTTTAAATAAAACTCATGATTAACAGTTTCTAATGTTTTTATTTTTAAAATTGAAAACTATATCACCCTATAAATTATTTTCTTTCCACTAAAACCTTTTTAACACAGTAGGAATCTCTAAGTGTCCCTTGGTTATACAAATATCTGTTAATATAGGACACCATTATTTTAAGATTTAAGATTTTATATCACCCAAAGTGATATTTATGAATGTTTTTTATTAAATTATTGACATATGAAAACTCTAGGGGAATATGTGCAATGTTCAGTGTAATTACATAGTATTAGCCACATTTTGTTATATATAATTTATTCTGAAGTTTTAGTAACATTAATTTCATTTTAATTAAACAAAATAGTTTGCAGTTTTTCAGATTATCTGCATAATTTATATCTAACCAGTAAACTATTATTTCAACAGATGCAGTTTTTGGATAGCTTTCTATACGTAATAATTTAGATCCACCCTTAACCCACGATCTTATATTGTGTTTAATGCTAGTCAAGATTTTTGAGATGTCATAACATTTCATAATAGTGGCATTAAATGTAATAATTTGTTTTACTTAGGAAAGGAAGTGTTGCATGAATTATCTGTAGAACTTTGGAAGCAGTGTAATTTGATGTTTTTATTTGACAGTGTAGATTTGTGTATTCTATGGTTATATCATCACCAGTAAATCCACTTGCATTTTCTTGAAACTGCTGTCCCTTGTTTCTTCCAAAGTCTCAGCTCAAACTATTCCAAGATATTTTAATTTAATTCACTTGTTCAATATAAGACTTTAAAATGTTGTACTAAGTTTAACTATTATTTAAGATTAAAATTTTAGTTAAGTCATTGTTGAAAAGGCAAAAGGACCAAAAATTCAGGAGAAGAATGAATCTCAGAAATCACTCTTTTCTGTAAATGTCTTTTTGTCATTGGGGAAATCCCCCCCTGTACTCCTACACCCCCAGATGTATATATACCAACTCCATGATCACCATATCTTGGAGAAAAAGGAAAATACTAAGAAATGGTTATCTTTGGCTTGGGGTATGTAAGTAATTTTTTTCTCCATGTTTCAGGACTTGCTCTAGTGGGGCCTGAGATTTTAAATGGTTACTTGCTGTTCTTGTCACAATAGTCCTTTTTTCTCCCTGACCAGTTTATAGCCATCGACAGTTATTAATTTACACATTTAACTTTGTTTTCTGGCTGCTTATTGTCATTAGCCAAATTTTGCTGCATTCAAAAATATTTGACATTTGAGTCTGATAAATCTTACAAGCAATCTTTGCATAGCAGTAGGTCTTATTGAGATGGGCGTTTTGTGACTTTCAGGCTAACCTCTCTTCATAACATTGATTATAATTGATAAGGCATGTGGCGTTCAACAACCTCTAGTTGTATAATAAGCCATATCTGTGCCTGCTGTTCTGGAGTAAATGGTGTACAACCTTTCCTACCTCTTCAACCCTCTGTTGTTAGTATACTGAATTTGTGCATTGCTGTCTTATCACAGTAAATGTTTTATTTAACATACTATAGTGGTTCACTATTCTTGGATTTTACTGTGGTAATTTATGCTACCTTTTTCACCTTCATATTATTGTTCTTATAAAGAATTTGTGTATCGCACCACGTTATAAATGTTTATCATTGTTGGATTAGACTGTGTCATTAATTCCTTCCCTGTAGATTCAAGTATTTGTTGTATCAGTGTTGCCATATTTTTGCCTCACCTAGCACAGCATGGATTATCTACCCATATATCTTTTCTACTTATTAAATCTGTTCAATATATCATTGCTGGAAGCCCAATCTGTCTCTATCCCTTCTGTTGCCAGCCTCATAGCACTTGGCATTCTGTTGCACCGTAGAAAATGTTAAATGATCTCTCATCATCACCATCATTAATTCTCTCTTCCCATTTACAAATGGAGTTAGACTGGTGTGTCATCTGTTTCCATATATCTCAATTCAGTGCTACACTGCTCCCTTCTTTGACTGTAATGCATGACTGTCATAGGTCTTCTTTCACAAAATCTGTCCATCTCTTGGTAGGCTTCCCTCACCTCTTCTTGTCTTCTTCATATTTCTTCTAAATCATTCCTCCCAAGTGATACTCTACTTTCAAAGCATGACCAGGCCACTATAATCTATTCTCACTTACATTCTATTCAACCAGTTCTACTTTTGATTTTACTCTGATGTCCTGTTTTCATTAGCTTTCCGGCAGTGTGTATCTCACTACCCATCTTAGGTACACAATACTCCATATCATATAGACTTCTTAGTGAAGACTGTTGCCTGGCCTACAGAGCAATCCAAGACCCAAACCTAATGAACTTGCTGTATATCCATAAATCAAACAGGATTAGGGCTACCATTCCAGGGACCTAAATATGGCTTTCGACTTAAATAGAACATGCTGAAGGGACAGATGCATATCTCAGTGATGGCTGTGTCTTTGGAACAGGCTACCATTCATGTGAAACAGATCACCTCTATGACTCTGTTCAATAGAAACCTGGACGAGTGAATGGGGCAGTGTCAATTCTTACTGGGAATAGACACCATGACCCTCCTGGACATGGGCAGACATCACTAAATGCAATCTTGGGTATTGACTAGCATTTCTATAGTATTACATCGGGATGAAATGGCTTGGTTTAAAATTACCTCCAGGTCAATAGCCTAGTAATCACCTATGATGTTCTATGATCCCCATTGCCTCACACTTGCTCAGCTGCTCAGGTTTCTGTTCCATGCAGAAGAACTGGTTACAACACTGTTATATACAGGTTAGTCTTCTGCTTCTTTGGCATTCTTCTGCCATACACTATCCTGACAAATTTCACCATTTGGCTACAGCACCTCTGATTCTGGTCTTGACTTCTTAACTAGGGCTTCCTTTCTCCTCAACCATATCTCCTATATACATACATATACCTGAAACTGTTACCCTTCTCCACTGTATTCACCTTTCTTCCAATTTTTTTCTTGTTCTGAAGTCCCTCAAGTGCTGCCATGACCATTGTCTCACCTGTACATAGTTTCATCCCATGTGCCTTCAGTTTTGCATTCCTGTACTTTGTCACCTGTTTAAATTCCTGTTCTGAATTTGCATATGATGCAAATTATCTGCATACAGCAACTTTGTTGAACTGACCCCTCTGGCATGTCTGCTAATTTAATCCATCATTAGTCCATAAATCCAAACACTGTCCATATGTATTTTATTTGGTAATTGCACAAAGCATGTACTAATTCTATTCCAATTTCCCAAATCAGCTTTTTTGTCATTTTGTTATTTGCTTTCTCTGGGTCTAAGAATGTACATTTGGACTAGACTCATTTCCTTCTTTTCCACTAACTGCCTCACTGCAAGTATTTGATGAGTTCTACTACATCCATCCTCAACCCCTTTTCCCATTTGCACAGGGGGTTGCGGTGTCACTTCTGCAGTGACAGTCATCTCGAGCCACGGTTTCACTGCCAGGTGGCTAGCCCTACCATGGCCAGTTCTACTATATCCTAAATCTGAATCCAAACTGCTTATCTTACTTTCTACTGCATTGCATACTCACTCATCTGTCAACCACTCCAGCACTTTGATACAGTGTAACAGGAGGTTGATACCACTGAATTGTTCACAGTTGGAAATGTTCCCTTTGTTCTTGTGGACTGGTGCTAGAATGCTTATTCTTCAGTCATCTGGAAATGCCTTTGTCGCCATACTGTGATGTGTACCATGCCTGTCAACTGCATACATTGAAAATAGGTGCAAAACCTATTGAAAAATAAGTATATCCAGATAAAAGTTCAGACTTCTAATTGGTATAACATTTGAAAGCAAAATAGCCCATACTATTTCCTTGTTATGGTAGAAATGTGAGATGCCACTCAGAACCACATCTGGTATACCATTAAGGATTGCAGTCACTAAATAATGGCAGAAATTTGAGGTTCAGATTACGCATTCTTAAGAAAATGCATGCTATTTCAGTACCGTTTGTTCTTGCAGCTTTCTAAATTTATAAGAACAATATTTAAACTCTTTCCCTGAATTTACCTCTCCCCATTATTTTTGTCTATATCAAGATTTTTTTTAATACGAGTTTGAGATGTACACTCATAACATGCTATTCATATTTACTATTACTTCATCTGAGCTTACTGCTTTCCCTGACTTATTTTAATTTTTTTTATTTTTTTTTTTTTTATTTAACATTTGTTTACCTGGAAAAGTTTGACTTGGAAAGAATCAATTTTCAGCGGAGGCCCAAGGAGAAATGCTCCAGACGCATATCTTTGTAATGTGGGAGAAACCGGAGTACCAAGAGAAAACCCACACAAAATGCAGGGAGGACATGCAGATTCTGCTCAGAAGACACTCCAGCTAAGAATCGAACCAGATAACCTCTTGCTGTGAGGCAACAATGCTACCACTAAACTACTGTGCTGTCCATTTTCCATAGTGCTATTTTTACTTCTTCTATCCAGGGCTGTTCATTCTCTTTTGAGGATAGACGCACATGAGACAGTACAGTTTTTGTATGTTTTTTTTTTTTTTTTTTTTATTAATTATTCAGAATATTTTTTAAATACTGTCTATCTGCCTTTGATGGTCTCTGGACTGATGAGCAGATTTTTGCTGGCAGGACTGTCTTGTGACATCTGTTGCTGCTTACATAAATTAAAAAGAAAAATAAATGTTATTAAATTCAGAATGTTGAAGAGATCCAAAGCAAGACAAAAGCAAACATTAAAATAATTGCTGGGCTATTTAGCCCAGCATTTGATTTATTTCACCAATTGACAGAACTCTTGAGGATGTCAGAAATATTACTCGGCAAGCATCTCACTGGGTTGACACATGAAGCAAAGAGAAGCTCTTCCTATTGGCTATGGGACCTCAGGTAACTGACTGAAAGTAAATAAAGGAGGTAATATGTGAGTGCAGAGGTACAGGGGCCTGAAATTCAACAAACAACCATTCCAGGTGAAATGTGAACTTATAGAATGTTATTCATCTAAAAAAGTGTTTGATATTTCATGAATGAAATCAGCATAGTATAATAAAAAAATCCTGTCACAAGTGATGCATGAGATAACTTCATAACATGTCTACGTCTGAAGTGTTGAGTGAAGATCTAATATTTACTAATGACTTCTGAAGCTTGTTGCTGAACACTCACAACATTATTTTGTCTAAATATTTTGATCCAGAGTTTTAAATATAGACATTTTTGCAAACTATATGAACATAAATTAGAAATGACATTTTTAATAAATCATTTAAAAGGCTGTTGTTTCAATTAAGTAGCAAAATTTCATTTCTCTGTATAGTATGAAATGACATCTATCATAATCACAATGACAGTCATAAAGTGTTATGAAGAGTTTGATATTTTTTTTTTTACAAACACTGCACAGTTATGAAGAATTACTGTGTTATAGGCTTTTTATTCCATAGTGAAAAATAGACTTATTCAGTTTCGGTGTAAGTAGCATTTTGTTTTTGCATTTAGTGTTTTCCAAAATATAACATTATATAATATGGTATAAATTAATGTTCTACATTCCTAGATGACTTTTTATGTATTATAGCATTGATTTGGAGATTATCTGTCAAATAACTAATCATTTTGTTTCAAGCATATACTTCTCTGCTTTATAAAGTGAAGATGTTAATGTTTTAAGCAGCAATGAAGTATATGTTTCAAAAAGGAGGACAGTTTAGTTACCTCTGAAACGGCTAGTGACGACTGCCTGATGAGTATGCACTTATTCAATTCCATTGGCTGACATCTCAGTGAGCTGAGTCGAGCTTCTGATAGGTCAAGTAGTTCACATTTCTGGATAGAGAGGCACAAGTGGTGTGTCTGTAGATATGAATGCTCTAAACAATGTTCGTAAGCTGCTGCCTTTGTTATACTACTACTAACAAAAAGATGCTGACATTTCTCCTGCAGTTAGAGATGCACAGTATAGCATTTCTGTTATGAGTGTAAGGTGGCTGCATGGATGGACATTATTGGTTTCTGCATGGCACATTCAGTTGCAAAAATAAATAAATAAAATTAAGAGCATTTCTGTCAAGAACCTATGCAAAACTCAGACTCCGACATTATGTCTTTATGGACTTAAATAACTTGTTTTTCTCCTTATAGCAACTTTTGTGCTTGTCAGGAAATACAAG
>NC_056749.1:507001340-507063840 GCF_019279795.1 Protopterus annectens
ATTTTGAGGAGTGCTTCAAGTGAGTGCATCTTGAGATTTGGACTTCTAGCATTGAGCAGCATGACCCTCAGATTGCATTTATTTATAGCTGTTAAGGTGGCAAATTGGTCTTTGGAACACCACTTAACAAAGGCTTATAGGGGTGGCAAGAGCTTTAGACAGTACCCAGAAACCCAAGGGTGACAAATGCAGGCTATCTCTGGCAAGGCATCGAGACTGTCAATCATGTCAGCCCAAGCAAGACAGATACTGGCTCCCCTTAGAATGACACCAGAAACTTAGCCAATTCTTGAAGTCAATAATTTTCTGTTTGTACTGTGGTATCATTCTGGGCGATGGTAGGATGCCGCTCAGGGCTAGGTTCATGCCTGCCTGAGCCACATAATCCAAGAGCTCCACCAGGTCTCTCTTCATGTTGCCCAGGGAGGTGTGTCTCAGGTCATTCACACCTGCATGGACAATGACAGAGTCATACATGTACTTGTTGTGGAGTGACCTAAATGTGTGTGTGTTGTGTGTCTGATTCTGGTACCTGATAGCTGGCTGTTACCTTCTTCTTATTCAGCCCAGTGAGTGGGACATCAGTGTGCCTCACTATTGAGTCACCTATGATTATTGTATTGGGCAAGCTGTTTTGCTTACGGGCTTAGGTTGAGGGGCACACTGTGTAGGTGAGCTGTGTATCTTGTGGTTTGTGCTGGTCAAGTGCATTTCTGCCTTGGAGGTCTCTGCTGTTTGGGTAGATTTCTATTGACAGCCTCAGCAAAGGTGAGCATGTGGTTTATGTTTTTATGTGAGGGCTGCGATGGTGGGCTATGTGTTCCATGTGGTGTGGTCCAGGTGTTGACCTTCTCCACTTGACCAGCTATTCAGGTCTTGGCTGGAGAGTGCATGGCTTCCAGTTTGGAGATATAAACGCATCTTATGCAAGTCTGAGTGTTGGGAGGAAAGAGGAGAGGGTTGTCTGTGTACATGAGGCAGTTGCTGCACTGCTTCAGAATCCCCAATTTCTCCAGGTTAATAAGAGAAAGGACAGGAAACTGACCTTTAGACATGCCTTTTTTCCAAATAGGGTCCCTATTAATTATTCAAACTTTTTAAAGTCCGAATGTCATATGGTTGGCATCATATGATCGAACTTTAAAAAGTTCTGAAGTGAAAAGCAATGGTTCCATATGGTGCAGAATGGGAAAATGTCCCTTTTCTGCCCTGAAGTGTGATCTCGGAGTTGGTATATTTAAGTAGGGAGGTGTGACGGGTGCAGGGGGGCTTGCTCAGAGCATTGAGGTAAGTTTTTTTTTTTTTAATTTTTTATTATATTTCAGATGTTCCAAACTTTGCTCATATATTGTCAAACATATGAGGTTTGAAGTTTTCATACTTCAAATAAAATATATACCCTCCTTATAGGACATCTAATGCTGACAGCACTTATGTGTGCTACAATAATTGCTACAAAACAACCAATGAAGTGCTAGATGAATAAGCTAATAAAAGTGCAAGAGAGAAGAGAAAGTTGAAAGGGATAGCAAAACTGCCCAAATGGTTAATTAAAGTACAGTTTTGTACCTACCATAAATGTAGATGTTTAAGTGTATACCCTGCTGCAGTCATCACAGTTGGGTTATCCTGCCATCAGGTAGTCCCACAGTTGGCCCGAATTCCAAAGTCTTGGTCCGGCATCTGTTGCTGTCTCTTCTTCCCTGACGTCAGTGTGCCAGGGGTGTATGAGAGGCATCCAACGCCATTTTCTTCAGTTTTTCTTGCCCCAGATGTCAGGTGCCCCCACCCCAAATGGTGGTCAATAGACAGTACCAATAATAAAAAGTGTAGCATAAACCAAAAAATCCCTCCAGCTATAAGCAAATACACCAGAAAGGTTGTAACAGATTTTAAGGTATAGAAAGGTCTTAGTTAGGTCAGAGGGGATGGAGGGAGGGTAAACTGGACTGCAGCAGGGTATACACTCGAACATCTACATTTATGGTAGGTACAAAACTGTACTATGTTCATCGTGTTACCCTGCTGCAGCCATCACACTTAGGTAGAATCCCACAGCTAAGGATGGGAGGTGGTGTCAAACAGGGTTAGAGGAGGCTAGAAGGCCCTGCAAAACTGCAGTGGCGAAGCCAGCTCTAGTCTTAGAGTAAAGTGGTAAGTGGTAATGTTTGGTGAAGGTGTGTACTGAACTCCAAGTTGCAGCTTCCAGAATATCCTTGGTTGGCACCCTCCTGAGAAAGGCTGTAGATGTAGTTGCTGCCCTGGTAGAGTGGGGCCTTATGCTAGCAGGAACTGGTTTTCCATGGTGGGTGTAGCAAAAATGTTTACAATGTCCTATCCATTTGGAAATGGTCTGTTTTGAGATAGCCTTTCCTTGTGATGCTGTTGCATAGGATACAAAAAACTGGTCAGATTTTCTGAAAACCTTAGTTTTATCCAAGTAGTAACATAGCTGCCTGTGAATGTCCAAGGAATGTAGAAGTCTTTCTCCTTTGTTCTGTGGATTTGGAAAGAAGGTGGGTAAATGGATGGTTTTATTTAGAGCCACACTGGATACCACCTTAGGCATAAAGGAGGGGTTAGTTCATAGAGAAACTCTGTCTTGATAAAAAATGAGGAAAGGCTCTACTGCCATTAGTGCCTGAAGCTCTGAAACTCTTCTCGCTGAAGTAATTGCTAGCAGCAGGGCAGTCTTCCATGATATAAACTTTAAGTCAGCTGAGAAAGCTGGCTCAAAAGGAGGTAGCGTAAGTTTTTCCAGAACAAAGTTGAGGTCCCAAGTAGGTGTTGGTGCTCTCCTGGGAGGCCTAATATTTTTGGCCCCTCTGAGAAACTGCCTTAGGAGTGGATGTGAAAATAAGGGAGGATCCGTCTTGTAGTGAGCTGAAATAGCTGAGGCCTGGATTTTAATAGATGAAAAAGAAAGCCCTTTGTGTAACATCTCAGTTAAATATTGCAGAATCTGAGGTATGTCAGGCTGAAGGGTATTTTGGCCTTTAGCTTGATTCCAGGCGCAAAACCTTTTCCATTTGTCTGAGTAGGCTTTCCTGGTGCTGGGCCTCCTGGCCTCCAGAATAACATCCATAACAGCTTGTGAGAGAGGAGCTGGCTGGTTTCTTAGGTGATTTGTCATGCAGCCAAATTTAAGGTTTTGAGCTGGCTGTGTAGTATCTGATTGTCTTGCTGTGTGAGCAGATGGGTAATTTGTGGTAGAATCCATAGTGGGTCCTGGGCCATATTCCTTAATAGTGGATACCAGTGCTGGTGTGGCCAGTCTGGGTCAATGAGTATCATTCGGGGTCTCTCCATCCTGACATTCAGCAGCACCTTTGTGAGAAGGGGTAATGGAGGAAAGGCATATACTGTCAGCATTTTCCAATTGAATGAGAGTGCGTCCACTTTCCAAGCCTGATGGTGAAAAGTCCTTGTGCAAAATTTTGTTAGTTGATAGTTTTGGGGGCTGGAAAACAGGACTATGTCTGGGAGCCCCCATTTTTGAGTTATCATTGCAAATACTTGTGGATCCAGTTTCCACTCATGGGGAGCCATGATGTTTCTGCTTAGGTCGTCTGCCAATGTGTTCTTTTTTCCTGGCAGGAATTGAGCTTGTAATTGAACTTGGTAAGCCAGTGCTGTGTTCCACAAGGTCATTGCTTGCCTGCATAGAGGGTAGGAGTGTGTACCCCCTTGCTTGTTTATGTACCACATTACTGTGGTGTTGTCTGTCCTTATGATAAGCTGTCCTGGATGTAAGAGGTCCTTGAAGGCTGTCAGAGCATTTTGTACAGCTAGCATTTCTTTTTGATTGATGTGCAGATTCCTTTGATCTGCAGTCCATATGCCTTGAATGCACCATCCTGCCATGTGTGCCCCCCAGGTATAGTCCGATGCATCTGTTGTCATAGTTTGCCTGGCTGGGGGTAAGGTGAAAGGCTGACCCTTGTTGAGGTGACATGCCTGTGACCACCATAGAAACTCCTGTTGAAGGCAGGGAATGAGAGGTATCATTGTTTCCAAGCTGTGGCTGTGTTGAGTCCATACGCTTTTTAGGTACCATTGTAATTTCCTCATATGCAGTTTTGCAAATGGTATTAGTAGTACGCAAGATGCCATGAAGCCCAAGGCCTGCGGAATTTTTCTTGCAGGGAGTTGGGTCTTTGTTGCCATTGTTCTGAAGTATTGAGTTAATTGTAGTTGTTTGTCTGGCATCAGATAAGCCATCTGGGCCGTTGTATTCAAGCTGGCACCCAGGAATGTCATATTTTGTGAGGGTACTAGTTTTGATTTCTTTTTGTTTACTGTGTACCCTAGGCAACTTAGAAGGTGTTTTACAAAAGCCAGGTGTTGTGAGAGAATGTCCTTGCTTTCTGCTTGGATGAGGTAGTCATCCAGGTATGGATATATTTGAATTCCTCTTTGTCTGCAGTATGCAATTACTGATGCCAGGCATTTTGTGAAGACCCTGGGTGCAGTAGATAAGCCAAAGGGCAGTGCAGAGAATTGGTAATGGGTTGAACCTGCAATGAAATGGAGGTATCTTCTGCAATTTTGTCTGATAGCGACATGCAGGTATGCCTCCTTGAGGTCCAACGTTACTAGCCAAGCTTTCTTGCCCAACATGGGAAGAAGCTGCTGTAGTGTTAGCATCCTGAATTTGGGTACTTGCAAGAAGGTGTTTAAAACTGAAATGTCCAGAATGGGTCTCCAAGCATTGTCCTTTCTGGGGACTAGAAAGAGCCTTGAGTAAAATCCTTGGCCTTGCTCCTGTGTAGGTACTAGTTGAATGCATCTCATGTCCATGAGAGATGTAATTTGTTTTTCTGCCTCTGCCCATTGATTTTTTGGCAGGTTTGGCATTCCTTTTATCCTTGGCAAGGTGTGGAAATGGAATCTGTATCCTTGTGAGATAATGTCTAGGACCCATTTGTCCTTTGTGACGATGCACCAGTTGTCTGCAAAAAGTGCTAATTTTCCTCCCCAAGGGAGCTGCCAAAAGAGTTTTGCTTGGCAGTTTGAGGTTTAAGTCATTGTGTTTGCCTTCTAGTAGTTTGGGACCTGTCTTCTCCTCCCTTCTGTGTTGTAGTGCCCCATTGGCGAGGTTTGTAAGGGATTTGTGCTTGTCCTCTGCCCCTTGGGCACCTGTCCGTCAGAAGCTGGAAAGGACCAATTTTTTGTTGGCCAATTTCTGCTGAAGCGTGGGGGCTGTACCTGTAAGAAATCTTTGACCGTCTGCATAGATTTTGCCTTATCCTCAATTTTCTTTAAAACCTCCTCTGCTTTAACCCCAAATAAGACATCCTGCTGTAAGGGTGCATCTAGTAACTTTGCTTTAACATGATCAGGCAGAGATTGTTCCTTTAACCAAGCATGCCTACGTATAACAGACCCAGTAACAGCTGCTCTAGAGGAAGCTTCCAAGGCATCAAAACCACATTGTAAGGTATGTTTACCCACCTGTTCAACTGCATGCAACAGATCCTGCATGTCCTTGAATTCAGACTGTTGAGTGTGAGTGCCCATCTTTTGCTTTATTTGAGACATTAGGAATTGCTGGTATTTAAGCATGTGAAACTGACAATTTAGTGCTCTCATAGCTAGAGTAGCTGAGGTGTAAACCTTCTTCCCCCACCTATCTAGTGCTCTGGAGTCCCTTTCAGAGGGTACACAATTTTTAGCCATAGAAGCCTTAGCCCCTTTGGCACCCTGGGAGATTGTCTATGGATCAGCAACAGGGCTTTTGTGTAGGAATTTGTGTGAGTCAGGCACTCGATAGTATCTATCTGGTTTGGCTGGAGCAGGAGGCAGAGAATCTGGATTTAGACTAGATTCTAAGAAAACATCATCCACAATGTCTAAAACTGGGGGGATAGCAAGGGGAATAAAAGAAACTCTCGGAGCCTTTTCTTTGAGTCAGAGTAGTACTGACCTTCCCAGTGGAAATGTTCCCTCATGGTATGTAAGGTTTCAAAAAAGGAATAATCTTCAGGGGTAGAAGCTGAGGGAATGGAGTCTTCAGCATCATAATCTTCATAAGGGGGAAAGGAGTAATCCTGTTCCTCAAAGGAGCCTGAGGAAACAGACACTTGATCAGAGGAGGCAAAATCCTCCTCTTGTCTAAGCCTTTTGTCGGAGGGGAAGTTGGGAACCCCTGATCAAAGAAATCAAATCTTCAGCCATTTTAAGCATCTGTTTCTTAGGCAAAGGGACTTGACCTGGAGACTGAAGTGTAGTCTTTTTTGGTTTTAGAGGAGTCTTAAGCTTAGCATAAGATTTTATGGTGAGAGTAGTTGGTCTGAAGACACCTTCAGAAACTGAAGGTGTTTCTACAGCACTGGCTTCTCCTTCTGCAATGTCGTCAGTAGGGCCTAAAGAAAATGGCTGCATCAGCCTAGAACTCTCCGCTGGAGAATCTGAAGCGGTCTGGCGATCCAATTCATCGGTAGCCAGGGGCTGCATAGGCGCCTCACTGAAAACTGGAGAACCAGTGACTGGCCCAGCCAAGGCCTCAGAGTCTGGCTTGGATCTGCTCACTAGTAGTCGGTTGCTCCGACGGCATAGTGTAATTAAATTTCCTACCGAAGTAGTGTCATGCAAAATCAAAGCGTTGCTTTATAGTTCGCTTATTGAACCTAGCACAAAACCGGCAACCAGTGATGTCGTGGTCTGTGCCTAGGCAAGGTATGCAAAAAGAATGAATGTCCTTATGAGGTATTTGCTTCCCACAAGAAATGCAATTGTTAACTTTTTCTGACATCGGACTGAGGCAAGAAAAGGTTCCCCAATGGGGTACTTAGCTTTGAACACTTCGGACTGAAACTCGATTCGAAAATCTCAGGTGTCGGCCGACCGGCACTTGCAAACTGCTTCTGCTTCCGGCACCGCGCGACAAGAAAGACTGGAGAAAATGGTGTCGGATGCTTCTCATATACCCCTGGCACACTGACGTCAGGGAAGAAGCGACAGCAACTGACGCCGGACCAAAACTTTGGAATTCGGGCCGACTGCGGGACCACCTGATGGCAGGATAACCCAAGTGTGATGACTGCAGCAGGGTAACATGATGAACAGCTACAGTTTCAGAGCCAGAAACCTCTACTCTTTTGGTAGATAGGATAACAGTCCCAGCTGGAAGGTATCCCTCTAATGCAGAATGGTCTGGGGAACTCAGAAACTTACAAAACAGTCCTAGGTGCAGCAAATCTGTATCTGGACTACTCTAGTAACAGGAAAGGTAGAACACAAGCTTAGAAATGTAGTTATTTATTTTTTTCAGAAAATGAGTTAACTTATAGCTGGAATACCTCAAAAAGGGTTTAAATCCATCCAGCTGAAGCTCTGGATGCTGCAGCCCTGTATTTAGACTATGCTAGTCAATTTTAAGGTTAAGAACTCAGAAAGAAAAAGCTCACAATGAAGCACAGATTAATCACTTATAGTCAAAAGAATAACACTTGCAGTATGAAAAAATACAGTAAAATAGCAAATAAATGCAGTAAAATGCAGTTAGCAGTAATGAATTGCAGTAGATAGCAATGAAATATAGTTAATCAGTAGATTGCTTTGAAACAATAGCTCACAAATCAGTAATAAAACAAAGCAGGTTCTCCCACAAAAGCATGAAGACAGCACTGGTCACTAAACACGCACTTGGTGTATACTTCAGAAGCCATTGGCCGAATTCTAGTTACATAATGTATTACTCCTTTAAATGTGCCCTTATCACTTGAATGAAAGATTAAATAACGACTTGATACTTTGTCAATTAAAGTGCTTAACTTCTTTAATAAACAAGTTTCTGAAGTACGACCCACTCATATTTTTTTAATCTATTGCAGCGTGTCATTCTGTCTTCTTTTATATTGAACAGACAACTTACATCTTTAAGTACAGAATCATTGTACATATTAGTGATATTAGATGTCAAATGGAGAATCGTGCATTTTCCAAGCACTATTTCAGGCATCATACTACTGTTTTTTTTGTTAATATGTATACATGGAATAACTGAGAACATGTCTTTGGAACATAGGCATTCATTATCACTTTTAAGCATTCATAACTTTTTTTATTCAGTGAATGGAGTGCAATGATTATATTCTGAAAATGGGAAGAGGACAACTTTGCAAAGCACCTTTCTAAGGAAACAGTGGTTTTAAAATTCTGATAAGCACCTTTCACCACTGCAGCTTCAGTTTCCTTACAACAGTGTTCTTGGAAGACTGTTCTTCATTTGGCCCTTACTTCAGCTAGAAGGGGATCTGAACTACAGGCTCTAATGGATGTTACTCTTTCCTTGGTTTTTCATAGGCACAGGGTGTCTCTTCATACTAAGCCTTCTTTTATGCCAGATATAGTTAATGAGTTGTCTCTTAATCAGTTTATTAATTTGCCCTCCTTTTTTACTTCTCTGCCGTCTGCTAATGAAAGGGTTCTTCACACCATGGATTTGCACAGGTAGAATAGATATTATTTGGATAAGACTAATGCTATTCACAAATATGAACAAATATTTATTTCATTTCATCCCAGATCTCTGGGATTGGGTGTTTCTAAGGAAACCATATCCTGTTGTATCTCTAAGACCATTCCTTTTGTTATTCCTTTCATGGTAAATGTATTTCTGCCTTTGTAAAGGCTCATTCTATTAGACCTGTTGCCTTCTCTGGTCATTTTTCAAAGGATTGGATACCGCTTCCATACTTGAGGCTGCTCTTTGGACTTCTGCCCATATCTTCACTAAGCATTAGAAGTTAGGTTTTGTTTCCACAGTAAAACTGGCTCTGCCAGAAATAACCTGCATCGGTGGTTAGAGGGCTCTTCTGTGCCTTCCTCCACCCAAGTTTCCTCTTGAGCTTTTTTATTCTCTATTAAGTTAAGAATATTGCAACAGTGATATGGAAGGACATAGTACAGTTGTGTAAAATCTTACCATAACAGTAGATATTAACTACTACAACTCTTCACTGTTGCAATATTTGCCCAACCCCCACTTTTTTTTCCTCTAGCTTATTCCTTATGCATTCCTGGCCTAGATTTTCCTTTTTTCTCTTTCTGGACACACATATTCCTCGTAGTTCCTGGGACTGATGGTTCCTTCTGGGGCTTTTCAATTTTGAAGTATGTATGTTTGTACATCACCTTTATGCATACATGTGATGTATGATGTCTGTAAATTCCTAAGGCTTTGGTGTACTGGCAGGATGTTTGGCTACCATTGGCAGGGAATCCCTTATGTTAAGAATACTGCAACAGTGAAGAGAAGGATATCTACTGTTATGGTAAGATTTTATACAACTGTACTTTCGCAGCTCTTGCATTTTAAATCTAGTACCCCCTCATGGGTATAGCGTATCTGTAATGTTATTGTAAATTAATAGTACAAATGACCATGGCTGCTAACTCATATGACTCCTTCTGTTTAATAAACATGTTGCTCATATGACATGTCACTCCTTAGTGCAGTTCCTTCATTCCAACATGCTGGTTCTTAGGAGACCATGGTAACTCAAGGTCGCAACGCTTATTATTAATTAATTAATAATAGGGCTGTGCAGATGTGCAGTGGTTAACATTGTCACCGCACAGTTAGAAGTTCTCCAGTTTGATTCTCAGCTGAGGTATCTTCTATGTGGAGTCTGCATGTCCACCCTGCATTTGCATGGATTTCCCCCGGGTACTCTGGTTTCCTCCCATATTCCAAAGATATGCATCTGGAGTGTATCTCCCCAGGGTTCCACTGAAAATAACCCCTGTCATAGTTGGACTTTCCCGGTCAACAAATGTTAAATAAATACATTTATTTATTTATTTATTGTTCATCAAGTTAGTTATGCAAGACATTGCTATTTACAGAGTAAGAGCCAGAATACTGTTCATACTAATTAGGAAAGAATTAGCCCAAGACATTTCAAAATTCTAATAGTTTTTTTGATAAGATTCCACCTAAGCAACTCAGGCATGATGGGACCCTTGTCTAATGTGTAAGATAAATGCTGTGTCCTTCTTTTACAGGACATTCCCAGTTCAGGCACACTTGATATTTCTGTAGAAAAATACTTTCTAACTTTGCTTTAAATATTACTCAGAATTCTTATACTATATCTGAAACATCTCTCTATATTAAAATTCCACTAAAAATATTATATAGAAGGAAGCTGTTACTTTGGTAATAAAGTAGAAACATGTATTTTCATTGACTGGGTGATTTTTCCCTATTAAAAAAATGTTTCACTAAGAAATATCCCACTTTGGGTGTCTGAAACACAAAGCAGTAAAATTACATTACAACTCCAATGGTAGGTTCTCTATTATTTAATATGTCTTATCTTGTACATACATAAAATGCATTAAGATTCTATGTCAAACATGGTACCCTCTATTTTTCATCTTTGAATTAAAAAAATAGTTCATTATATATTTGAACTTCACATATGCCATTCTATAAAGGATAGATATTAAAATATAATATTAATGTCAAAAAAATGAAGTTTACTGAATCCCCAGTACTTTAACGTCTACTAAGCTCAAAATGGCTTATTGTCTTGATTTTGTATTTGTGTGTGAAGCTTTAATTTTGTATGCCATGACATTGTTCCATACCAATTGATTAATGGTGTGTATGCTCCATTCCCACCAATAAAGTCTGTCTTCAGTGACTACATGTAAGCCTTTACCATTTAAAGTGAATAATGTAGTTTAGGCTCAGACATATTTGTCCAAGGGACTTTGGGGGACTAAAGGCAGTAATGGAGATAAAAAGGGCAAGTGTGGCAAAAGTAGTATTTAAGTCACAGAATAAGGAGTAAGTTGGGCAAGATAGAGAGGCAAGAGCTAAAATAAGAAACATGCTTGGAGGAAGTGAGGTCAATAGGGCTGGGGCTGGTTAGGTTAAAGGACAGTTATTCCCAACCACCCAGCTTGGGTTATAAAGGTCAAGTGAGGTTTGCTGGGCAGAGACGAGGCATTCAGGATGAACCTTTCTTCTGTTACCCCTTTCCTTGGTAAAGAGAGCCAAGATACACTGTCTCACAATTTGTGGGATTGGAGTGAGTGGAGGGTGTAATGCTTCTTGTCTATATTTGTAGGTGAGCAGTCAATACTGCCCATATTGTTGTAAGGTCTTCTATACATGTGTTGATGTATGTGAGATAATGTTTAATAACTGATGTGTTTATGAAACATATCAAAAGTTCCAAATACTTGCGATGTAACATTGATTGTGTTGTGTTAATAAAACTGGCTGTGATGGCATATGTGTTTTTTCCTCAAGGTACTCAGACAAATATATTTATAGTCATGACTACATAGTAGTATATATTACTAAAGTATATGACACACAAAATATGGCAGATTTGCTAAGTTGGTAATATAATATGTATTTTTGGGTAACTTGCAGTGAACTCACAGAGGCATTATAGATCTAAAATTCTGTTCAGATAATTTTGGACCATAATCAGTTATGTTTCTTAAAAATTGTAAGAATAGAAGCTATTTTCTTTAATTTAAATTTAATAAATTCATAAAGTGTTAAGAAGTTGCTTCATGAGATTGCTAAACATGGCTGAGAAAATACAGGATTTCTTGTGACTGTTAAGCAATACAGCCAAATAGAAAATTAGACACATTTTTATTTTCCATATAATCACAAGATTGTGCTATCCAAATCAAAATCACATTGATAAAAAGTTAAGTGCTTTCATTCCTATTGCCTTGGAACCTCTTCAGAAATAATTAATTAAAGCATTACTGTTGGGGTATCCCAAGGCTCAGCTCTTGGCCCTCTCCTCTTTATGTTTTCATTAAAATTATGTATGCTTCCTCACAGCAAGCATCCTTAATCCAGTATGTAGAGGATTCAAGCCGTTTTTGATCACGAAACAGCCTAAGCTATCTACAACAATCCAAACAAGAAACGTTTACCTCCATCAGAAGTTGGGTCCACAATGTACAACTACTGTTATGCTCCCAAAAACCAAGTTATTCCTCTTCTTCCCTCAATCCCATATGCTAAACAAAACCAATTTCAGAATTACCTCCTTTGATAATACAGTAATCAAAGTGGTTCCATACATTTAAAATATTTGGGATGATTAAACCATTAGGGATGATAGGAGATGATATCCTTAAAATTAATAATCACATACAGCACATCATTAAAAATCTCACTAGAAATGTTACTCCAAGCCTTCTTTCTATCACTACAAAAACAACCTTGGCTACTACCACCCTCTTACCATTACCTTTTACCCTTATATGTAGCATCAGTCCTCATTAATCATCAAGCTAAACCAAGAACTAAACAGATTAATGTTACAACAAAGTTGCAAAATTCACTGCAGATAAACCCTATGGAAAGCACAACTGCTCTGCCCTTAAACAAGTACACGTGCTTGGATTTATGTGCCATTTCACATACGCTCAGCTATTTTGTGACTCATATTGTAATACATAAACCTTCAAAATACCGGGCATTAAGCAACATTCTCCATAAGTATTATTCCAACAGACCACTACACTCAGATGATAAAAAATAAACTTCTCACCAACTACAAACTTGAGAGATCTACTGGAAATACCCTGTACTTTAGCTGCATTCCCAGATACTGGAACTCAGTATCACTTGCTCTGAAGTCCGTATTTAAACTCCAAACATTTAATTCTATACTTAAAGAATTTCTAGTTGAATCCTGGTATCATTCCTGCTTTACACTTGGATAAATATTTTATGCTGTCTTCCAGTTTCACCAGTTAATTTCATAAACACAAACACTAAGCCCTGCACTTAATATGATGCAGCTACATTCATGTTTTCCTGTTTGTACATTGTAGCCCTTTTTTTCACTACTAATTTCCAATGGAGCACCATCTGCTCATAATATTTCTATCTGTCTACATAGATAGACATATTACTTGTCTCCTCTCACAGCAACCACTGGAGTTTATTTAATTTAATTTATATATTGTTCCTTATTACCGCTTTGTCTACAGTATTGTTAACAGTTTTCTCTGATGCATCTTTTATAACTTTCTCTGCCTACACCATAATCTTCTATTTTCTCCAATCCTAATTCAGCTGTATTTCCATTCCACCTCCTTTCCCACAGCTTCAGACATCTTATCCAAGATACCCATTACATGCCTAGCTAATGTAATGTTGCTATATGTTTGCCAAAAAAATCATTGTCTTTAAATTTCTATAGCAGCTATAGTAAATTGATTTTGTGTTCACATTATTTACTTTGTCTTTGATTGTCATAATATTGTCTTTACTGGAGCTTTTCTGTCTCTGTCTTAGCCTATATTCTAGTTCGCTACTTTAAATTCTGAGGATTAGAAATGACACAAGACACCAAGGCTCAAACTTAACAATTTATTTAGCAAAAACTGTAACTATTCAATCAACTAATAAAAATCATTAAACTATTAAATCATGTACTTATAAGCATATGCAAAAACAAAATCATCTTTGCCACTGATAGGGGGACTCCAATCCTATTCAGTGCAGACATCTGTTCAGTCAAGACAGGGCCGACGCTGGCAAAATGGCTGTATGTTCAGTTCAGGCTGATGCTTTAATCAAATGTGGATGATGAGTTCCATTCTATTACTAGCCTTTGAACTTTTTATAGTCTTGAACAGGCAATAGGGTCAAAAGGTTTGGCTGATGACATACAGATCATGTGTTTGATCATAAACATATGGAATATTTTAGAAAACTACAAATCATTTCTAAGTTGTAAACAAGACTTGTAATGTCTGGTTTCATACATTACTTCCTCTTTTAAAGAGCAGTTATCCCACAAACTTGTGATACAGTTCCTCATTGAAATCCCCCATATTCTGGTAAACATCATTTAAGCTGGTAAACAACTTCACAGGTTAAATAAAATTCAGTTATACCAGTGAACAAGGCCTGCTTTTAAGCATATTTATTTGGATAGCAGCATATCAAATCAAGCTATAATTAAGCATACACAGCAGTATGGAGCTTGAGGCATATAACCAAAGCCAGGTAGAATGTGTGGATCCGTCACAGCCTCCTATGAAAACAGATAACATTTCCCAGTCAGACTTTTCTGGTAAAAACATATAACTAAATAAATAAAACAAATAAAATAAATGGCCATACCTACATGCTTTCTCTGAATCAGTTGTGATCATTCTGAAATGAGATTGCTCAAGTAATAGTAATAATTGATCTTTTGCAACCTCTATGGGATATATGACCCTGCATACATTTCTACCACCATTTCATTCAGTTAAAATGACAGTTATGAATATTCTTGACATACTGATTTATTCTTTTATTTATTTCAAGAAAGACATAATTGATTTTTCAACAGCATAAAATAAAATTAGCATAAAAATACATTACATATACAAAAACATATTCTTAGTTAACAGTTTTAAAATGTTTTGAAATTGGTGATCAAGATTGCAAATGCATGAAGTGAAATTATATTTACTTTGAACAAATAATTAGAGAGGTTAAAAGAATATTATATTTCATGTTATAATGCATGTGTACTGTTCCACCTTTAGGATGGGTAACAGTATGCACCATTTATTAAAACATAACTATACAGGTACATAGGTGAGTACTAGGCTAGTTACTCTTATGGGCCATTTTAAGCCTAGTTAGTTTCCTTCAAAGATGAAACTCTAACCCCTGTACCTTTTGTCTGTGAGGCTAAGACATTAATGATTTGCCAGCCCTCCTGTTTCATAATGGATACATTGGGATTGAACCCAGGACAATGTGCATGTAAAGTAGATGTGATAACCGCTGCACCACAAAATCTTGAGTTAAAATATACTTTACAAACTTGTTAAACCTTCCACCACTTGACTGCCTGATCACATTGTTCTACCACCCAGCTTCACAGAATAACTTTACAATTATAATAATAACCATAAATAATGACTCTTTCTTAAAGGGGGTTAATGCCCACCTTCCTCCCCATTCCCTATGTTGTTAACATACTAACCTCATGTGTGCAATGAATTTGAGCAAAGGGATACAGCATTACATTTCCTCAGAATTACTGCAACTTCAAAACATACATGGTTAGTAACAGGTGGTCTCCTGGCAAATTACCCATATTGGCAGTTGCAGTGGAGGGTACAATCTTTTTGCAAAAAGACCTGACAAATCACATTGATTTTCTGTAGAATAATGTTAGGTTGGGGGGAGCTGCCATGTGCTGGGATACTTGGCCAGTAGTAAACTCATCTGCAACATGATAAGGCAGACCCACGTATCGAATATAATGTCGATATGCTCTGACGGAGTCTGTAATGGATTTGCTTCATCATTTTTTTTTACCTTTCTCACACAGAATTGCCTTTTTCTTAGTTTGTGTGTTTGCTTGTTTTTTATTGATATCAACACAATCTAGTCATAATTGAAATCTTCTTTGTAATTGTTTGAAACTTTTGTAAAACGTTTATGTTGAGATCACCTGTCGTGAGCAGATGAGAGGTTTAACATGAAATGACTAGATGAGCTTTTGCAAATAAGCCACAGTGTAGCTGTAAAACTGCAATGTTTAAAAACAGTTGTAAAGGTCACTCTACAGCCATTTCTAATGCACTCAGTGGTGAGCTTGTATAATGTCTAGGTACTAAGGTTTCTTAGTATCTGAAATTATAATTATTTATAGGAGAATGGCTCCCAGAATATTTGCACTACTTTCCCTGACCAAATTCCACAGGGTTTAGAATGCCTTGTATTTGACAAATAATGTAATTATTAAAACACGCATGTTTTTGGTCTTTGCTATATTTCATTTTCTTGTGTTTGTTTAGAAGAGCTTGTCATGTGCCAGGTATTCTGTAACTCTAAGAAAACAAGTGTGGGTAGTGAATGACATTTATTCCAAAGGATGACTGGATTTTCCTAGTGACTAACAAATAGCAGTCTTTGCTTGCAGTCTGTTTTTATAGTCTGACACACATTAGATTTATCATTACTGAAATACTTGAAATATTAGATGTAGGTTAGTCTTGAACAAGACATGTTTTTTTTTGTTCAAACATATGTTAGTTCGAGAGGTAGTTTGTGAACACCGCAGCTTGTATTTGGTGAGAGTATTACTGTGTTTGTGATTTGGATCAATGAATCATTTTTCAGTGAACCTTTGGTCAGTCAAACTCATACAACTGAAAAGGTGTTTGCTAAAACTTTCTTCTACATGGGAAAAGCAACTCTTGTGTTTGGGGCTTTGTTCCTGCTCACCATAAACTAAATATAGTGAACTCTGATGTCATACAGTTTTAGGACCAGCTGAGAAAAACGTTGTTTGAGGTTACATGTTCAGCAATCATGTTTGAATGCCTAGACTGTACTGAAAAGCAATTAATGGCTATAAATGAAACCTTATATAGGAATTACAGGTGATTATGTATCCTTGAAATGACAAATCAGTCAGCTGTGCTTAACAGAGTTACCTATTCTATTCACATTTCATGTCATTAAAGAAAATTATATATCTTATCTAAGCATTTGACTAATTTTTTCACAACAGCTCCTTTTGAATAGAGTACTTAGATTCAACCAACCTGACGTTATTAGCTATAATCTGTACTTATAGGTGCATAGATGTGTACTGGGCTAATGACCGGGAGCCTTTACAAGCCTAGCCCATAGGATTACCCTGGCATCGTGCCACCCGACCTTACTTCCTAGTGCCTCTGTCGAGTAGAGCCACTGGAGGGATCCCCGGGGTGAATTTTCTATTTCCCATCCACTCATCAAGATTTCTCTTGAAATGGGCCAGTGAGGTGCTCTGCTTGACATATATGAGAAGTCTATTCTATATCATGGGCAGTCTCTGAGTTATGAACCTGTCCCTCCAGCATGCTATGTTGATTGTGGTAATGAGGTTGAGTTCTCTGGAGCATGTGGTGTGGAGGGATTGGGATTTCTTTAGATGTAGCATTTCTAACAGAGCTGGGTCAGACATGGCTTTGTAAGTCAAGCAGAGATCGCCTCTAAGTAGGTGATAAAAGACAGAGAATAGCTGGAGTTTTTTTGAGTCTGTCCATATGGGACAAGTGTTTAAGGCCTAGGATCCTCTTTTTGAGGCATTTTTGTGGCCTTTCCATTTGTTGCAGGTGTCTAGTGAGATACATGCCAAATGGGGCATTGTACTCAATGATTGGCTTAATGATGAATGAGTAGAGGGAGACGATGCCCTCCTTCTTCCTGTATGCAAAACCCTTAGTAATGAGATGTGCCACATAGAAGTGACTTTATGACCACAGTGGCAACGTGGTGGTCAAAAGAGAGGTTGCTGTCAATTTGTGTTCCCAGATCTCTTATAATGCCTTCTGTGTTCAGTGGACTACCATCAGTGTGGTAATTCAAGGGAGCTAGGTTTTTCCTAAAGGGGATGATGACACATGTTTTGGCATTGAGCTTAAGGCCATGGTTCTGACACCAGTTGTTGGTCTCATTGAGGCCTTTCTGTAATATGTGAACATCACTTGGGTTAATAATAGCTCCCAACTTGCAATTGTCTGTGAACTTTGTCAGCCAAAGTCCCTTCATGTTGGCCTGGACTTCAGAGAAGTAGATACCAAACAGGAGAGGACCCAGGACCAAACCCTGTGGGAATACACTCGTGACTGGCCAGCAGTCTGACTTGGAGTCAGCTACTTTCACATTGTGGGTTCATTCTGTGAACCAGTTTGCATCCCACCTAGTGATATAGGGGTCGATGCCTAGTTTAGTGAGTTTTTCTAGGATTCCTGAGTGGGGAATGGTATCAAAGACCTTGGCCAGATCAAGGTAGGCTGTATGAACCACCTTGCCTTCATCCACAGCTCTGGTGACTGACTCAAAGTAGTTGACCAAGTTGAGCAGACATGATCTACCCTTCACAAAACCAAACTGTGTAGGATCCAGAGTTTGGAGATTTCCTATAGCCTTGTTTATTAGGTCCATTATGATGCATTCCATAGCTTTGCATTACCAGACTTGTCAGGCTAATGAGGCAATAATTCTTGTGGTCTGTAGTCGCTCCTCCTTTGTGGAGAGGGATGACTGTAACAATGTGCCATTTGGTAGGGACAAAGCCTGGGGAGAGGCTGTGATTGAACAGGGCACACAGATGAGGTGCCAGTTCACTCTGTAGTTCATGTAGAACACAGCCAGGGATATTGTTAGGTCCCATAGAAGCTGTATTCTTGGCCTTGGACAGTGCTGTTTTAACCTGTGCAGCAGTAATACTGGGTGCCAGGGAATCTGCTGGTATTGTGATTGGCCCTTTGGGGGGGGGGGGGTAAAGTTAGCACTGAATCTGTTGGCCAGTATATTGGCAATATCTGTTGGCTTGGTATAGAAGGTACATTGTCCAGTAGCTCAGACCAAATCTGGGTATTGCTGTGGAGATTCTTTACATAACTATAGAAGGCCTTGTGGTTGTCTTTACAATTTGCTGCAATTCTGTTTTCATTACTAGCTTTAGAAGATTTGATGAGGAATCTCAACCTTTTGTTGAGGCTGATAAGGGAGTTTTTCCAGTCTTGGGACTTCGCATTAATCCACATCAGTTTCCTCCTTATGTTGTAGAGTTTGTTTATGGCAGGGGACCACCAGATTGGATTCCTTTTTTTTTTTTTTAAGGAGAGTATCTTGGTTCTATTGGGTATGGTGAGACCCATGCATTTGTGTACATGCTCATACAGTGCACTGGTGTCTGATTTTGCAGTTATGCAACCATTCTCCATTTGCATGGGTGTTGTGAAGTTAGCCACCTCTGTTTTTAGGACCCCAAAGTTAGCTTTGGAGAGGTTTTTTATGGTAGTTACCTTTGTGGAGGAGTGGGTGTGGATTTCCAAGGTGATTAGTTTGTGGTCAGATCTAACCAGGGAGGAGTTGACTATTGGTGTAGACCAATCATCACCCATGTTAGTAATGACTAGGGCAAGGATGTTGCTACCTCTAGTGGGGGTAAGAACGAGCTGGTCCAGAGCATTGGAATTAATGAATTCGAGAATGCATTGTGCAAGTGTATTGGTACATGAGTACTTTTCCCAGTTAATGGAGGGGTAGTTGAAGTCACCCAGTATGAGAGTGTTAGGTTGCACCCTAATATTCTCCAGGGTGCTTAGGAATGTGAAGTGTGAGCCTTAGGTCATGGTTGGGAACCTATAGCAGGCTATGACCTGAATCGCTGTCTTACCCAGTGTTAGCTGCACTTGAAGTATCTCTGATGCATTATGATGGGCTACCAGTCTGGAGGTGTGCACATATTTATGAATATGGAAACACCACCACCTTTGGATCTTTGGTCCAAGTTCTGGTGCTGAAAGGTGTGGAATGAGTTATAGCCTGGTAGTGCAGGGGTGCTTTCTGCTGCCTTGAAACAGGTCTCTGTTACAGCACAAATGTCTATGTTCTCCATTTTAAGGAGTGGTTCGAGTGAGTACATTTTGAGATTTAGACTTCTAGTGTTGAGAAGCATGACTGTTAGATTGCATTTCTTCGTAGCTGTTATGGTGGTAATTTGGTCTTTGGAACACCACCTAAAAAGTCACTATAGGGGTGGCAAGAGCCTGGGCCAGTATCAGGAAGCCCAGGAGTGACAGATGCAGACCATCTCTGGCAAAGCATCGAGGTCTGTTAATCATGTCATCCCAGGCAGACAGACACTGGATCCCCTTAGAATGACACCAGAAGCTTAGACAATTGTTGAAATCAATAATTTTCTGCTTGTACTGTGGTATCATTCTGGGTGATGGTAGGATGCTGCTCAGGGCTTGGGTCATACTTATCTGGACTACATCATCCAAGAGCTCCTCCGTGTCTCTTTTCATGTAGTCCAGGGAGGTACATCTCGGGTCATTCACAACCGCATGTACAATGACAGAGTCATATTTGTACCTGTTGTTGAGGGACCTGAGTGCATGCCTTATGTGGTGGATCCTGGGGCCTGACAGGCAGATGACTGTTAATTTCTCCTTATTCAACCTAGTGAGTGGGACATCAGTGTGCCTCTCTATCGAGTCACCTTTGATTAGTGGGTTGGGCATGCTGCTTTGCCTTAGGGGCTTTGGTTGAGTGGCACACTGTTTAGGAGAGTTATGTGTCTCATGATTAGTGCTGTATTTTGGTCGAGTGTGTTTCTGTCTTGGCGGTCTCTGCTGTTTGGGTAGATTTTTATTGAGAGCCTCCATGAAGGTGGGTGTGTGGTTTGTGTTTTTATCTGAAGACAGTGCTGGTGTGTGTTCTGGAGGGTTATGTGTTCCATGTGGTGTGGTGCAAGTGTTGACCTTCTTCTCTTGACCAGCTATTCCAGTCTTGACTGGAGATTGCGTGGCTTCCAGTTTGGATATATACTTGCATCTCTCACAAGTCTGAGAGTTGGGAGGTAAGATGAGAGGGTTGTCAATGTACATGAGGCAGTTACTACATTGCCTCAAGATGCCCAAGTTCACCAGGTTAATAGGAGAAAGCACAGGGGAACTGACCTTTAGACATGCCTGGAGGGGTGGACATTAATAAATACTGGAGCTGTTTCCTTGTAGAAAGTTTAGTGCTGGTAGCACATTTTTTGTGCTACAATAATTGCTACAAGAAGTCCTGTAAAGTGCTAAACTCATAAGCTAGTAAATGTGCAGGAGAGGAGAGGACTAGCAGATCTAAGGGAAAAATTAAAGACCAGACTTTGGCACCACTCAGAAGCTTACAAACAGTCCTGGATACAGAAATATGTATCTGGACTAGATTAGTTTCAGGAAAGGTAGGAAGCAAGCGCAGATGTGGAGTTTTAAACCAAAAAGTTGAAATAGATGGAAAAAACTGCCCAAACTGCCAATAAGCTACAATTTCTGGCCAGAAACCACTTCTCTTGTGATAGATAGGCTACCTAGTTATTACCACTCCCACTGATGAGCTAGAAGGCTTCCCTCCAACACAGAAAGGCTTGGGGGGGGGGGTCAGAAGCTTATAAACAGCACTGGATACAGCAAATCTGTACCTGGACTTGACTAGTTACAGGAAAGGTAGGAAATGAGCGCAAGCATGGGCTTTTAAACCAGAAAGTTGAAAGAGATGGAAAAACTGCCCAAACAGCCAATAAACTAAAATTTCTGGGCCAGAAACTACTCCTCTTGTGTTAGATAGGCTGCCTAGTGCTTATCACTCCCACTGATAAACTATAGGGCTTCCCTCCAACACAGAAAGGCTTTGGGGGTTCAGAAGCTTACCAGCAGTCCTGGATACAGCAAATCAGTATCTGGACTATACTAGTTACAGGAAAGGCGGGAAACAAGTGCAAGCATGGGCTTTTAAACCAGAAGGTAGAAAGAGATGAAAAAACTGCCCAAATGGTCAATAAACTACACTTTCTGTGCCAAAAACCACTCCTGTTGTGGTAGATAGGCTACTCAGTACTCACCACTCCCATAGATAAGCTAGAAGGCTTCCTTCCAACACAGAAAGGCTTGGGGGGGCTCGGAAACTTACAGACAGCCCTGGATACAGCAAATCTGTATCTGAACTAGACTAGTTACAGGAAAGGCAGGAAACAAGCACAAATGTGGGCTTTTAAACCAGAAAGTAAAAAGAGATGGAAAAACTGCCCAAACGGCCAATAAACTACAATTTGTGGGCCATAAACTACTCCTCTTCTGGTAGATAGGCTACCTAGTGCTTACCACTCCAACTGATAGGCTAGAAGGCTTCCCTCCAACACAGAAAGGCTTGGGGGGCTCAGAAGCTTACCAACAGTCCTGGCTACAGCAAATCTGTATCTGGACTATACAAGTTACAGGAAAGGCAGGAAACAAGCTTAGACTTTTTTTCAGAAAGCAGCTAAAACAGCACTAAAACAATTCAAGTGCAGTGCAAGCTAGCACACTTGACTGTGTAGCAGTATTAAAGCAAATACAGTTTAAATAAATGCAATTTATTTGAAATGTATTCTGAACTAAATTCAAATGTTGTTTTATTCAACTCTGAACAGTTAAAAAGTGCCAAAAAATATTCTTATCAGCTGAGAAGCACACTCAGAATACAAGGAGATTTTTTTGTAAGTAAAGTGCAAGGAGGAGCAGAAGATAATTCAAGGTTAGGAACCTACGTGGGTTGGCCTTCTCAAATGTCCTCCTTGTATTAGGTAGAATGAACAGTAGACTGGGAGGAGTGTCCCAGACTAAATTTACAGTAGGGGGGGGCAACTGCAAAGCCACCATATATAGCAAACACCACAGGAATATGATGGGTGGGAGGGAGAAAACCAGTCTCAGAAGAGATCAGAAACAAAAAACAATGCCAGCAAATATATAAAATAATTGAGTCAGGCAAAAATTAAGACAATGCAGAAGTCTGAAAAGTTAAAGTACCAAGAATTATACTTATCAGCTATATATTTCCAGATTGTTTGAGAGCACTCTTAGTCAGAACACAAGGAGTTTCTAACAGTGTATGCAGGAATTTACAAACAGTGGCTATTTTAAATCAGCAAGCATTGAAGCAGTCAGATAACAAAAAAGCTGTTAGACCAGTTCTATAAACTTTAACACCACCACAGGAATGGGGGGAACCAGTTTCAGAAGAGATCAGAAACAAAAAACAGTGCCAGCAAATATATAAAATAATTATGTCAGACAAAAATTTAGACAATGCAGAACTCTGAAAAGTTAAAGTGCCAAGAATTGTACTTATCAGCGATATATTTCCAGATTGTTTGAGAGCACTCTTCAGTCACAACACTTAAATTTTAATCAACAAATTCTGCATGATGATGCCATCACAGCTTTTCACACTTTCACCTTGCCTCAGTTACAGCTAATATTAAAATCTAGAATTAAGAAAGTGAATTTGTAGATGGTGTATATGTTGCGATGCTGCACAGTGATGATTTTCATTGAGTGAGTTTGCAGCAAATTTAGGAAATTTCCTATTCAGTGCAAGACTTTTAAACCACATCATTGTGAACTTCATCCTTATTCATTCTCTTATTAAATCTGGTCTCATGTTAGAAAAGCCCTGGCTCCTCTGTCCATTCTACTTCATCCTGCACAATCCCCTTCATTCTTTCACATCTCATTCCAGCAGCAAGAAAGCTATCTCCCTCCACATCATCTAGAATCACATTTAGCACTAACATTAAAACCAGAACAGAGCCTGGAAGAGTCAGGATTCTTTGATAGCTACTGGAGTGAATCCTTTTAAGGGTGCACCCCCCCCAAATCTTTTTGATAGATAGATGCTTGCAGTCAGTAAAAGCAAGTACGCAAAGAGTCAATGTTTTTTTTTTTCATGTTTTCTGGCAGTCAGACTGCTATGCTTACAAAATTGCTGTACAGTGTAGTCTTTGAATTTGCCGTTTCCCCACTGTTTTGAAAACTCACAGTTGTTATAATTAGCAGGAGGTCGGTGTGGCTTAATGCCCCAGTATTTTTTTTTCTTTTTAGAGATTTGGTTTTGTGTTTAATGTAAAAAGATTTTTTTTGCTTCACTCAAAAGACCATTAGCTTTTTCATGAGACAATCATATATATGTATACATGGATAGATAACATGCACACGCACAGACACGCACACGCTGACACACTCACAGTTATAAGATCTGACACCATAAACTATTCTCTTCTTCTAAACTGTTTTCACCTCTCAACTCCCCAGGTTGTGGAAGAATGTTCAGATTTTTGACTCATATTTTTGCTCTTTTCCTTGTAAAATTTGTGGTTTTCTGACAAATCACTGGGACCAAAATCATTAAATAATGGCATACATTTGAGTCTTAGACTTCAAATCCTTCAGCAAATGTATGTTAAAGTAAGTCATGTTACTCTACCAACTTTCTAAGTTTATAAGAACAATATTTAAAATATGTCCCAATTTTTTGGCCTTTGTCCCTCCATTTTGTCAGGCTTGGTCCAGATTTCCTGCACTAAGAGGTTGGGAAGTATGTCTATAGGCCAGAGGTTTTGTTCTCGGAGATGTATAGCATTTCTTGAAGGCCAGTTAATTCATTTCATTCCTATTCCCAACATATCATTGCCCATATGCGTAAACTTATACAATTGCCTTTGTCTTGGGTGGTTTTCCCATCACCTCCATTATAGCACTATCACTGAGGGAGTTCAGCACCTTAACATTGACATCTCTGACTTCTCTATCCTGCCAAGGACACATTCAGAATGCTTTCCTTTTTAGAATAATCTAACACAGATGGATAAATCCCGCATAGCCCAAGACCTCAATTAACTCATTCCCTCCAATGAAGCTCTGGAAGTTTGCACTGTAACTTCCAATGGCACAGCTTATGTTTTTGAAAGAATAAAATTACGTTCCTATCTCTGGAACCATAGAGGTTACTAAAAAAGTATAAATTTCAATCTATTCAGCACAAGCTCATTTTATAGTGGTAGTATTCTTTTTGTTCTCAGTCTTAAACAGAATTTTATAAATCACAGTAAACACACTAAATATTGTGTTTGTAATATTTTGTAAACGACTTACAATATCTCAGCACCCACACAAGTTACATACATACTGTCAGAACCACTTTGTTCATACAGCTGAGAGCTTTCATTTGAGACTAAGCAGTTCTGTCTGTGCTACTTGTTTGTTGAGATATTTAGAAAAACATGAAATTTATGAAAACTATAAATATTATATGAACAACAATTAATATCTCTTTACCTGCACTACACAGATGTCGAACATCAATATAGTTGTGTTTGCCACTGTATAAGCTTTAAGATAAAATCCTTCAATACTTTGTACGTATTATGGTTTTGGAATTATTAATGCAAATATGAACAATCAATACTTGATGCCTAGAGGTGTCTGTAAGCTGTAACTGCAGAAGCTCCTGGAGGCATCACTTGGCTATAATGAGTTAACATTCACTTCCTGCACAGCCTTAGTCTCAGGATGACCCATTTGTTCTTAACGTTTGATTACTTTAAATATCTATTAAGCAGTTAAGACCATTTGAGATGATTGCCTAATTCCAGGAGCAACCTGGGAGCACTGTTTCATCAGGTGACTTGCCTAGCATCACATACCAGGCAAATCAAAGAGGAAAGAATCATCCCTGGAACATTTTTTTAAAGAAAACGACTCATTAAGAGTTTGGAGCTTTATTCTCCAACATTAACTGCATGTGGTTCAAAAATGGGTAAAGGGCATTGATCCAATTAAGTTTTAGGAATTTATTCACCTTGTGGATGGATGTTCACTAATGTATTAAAGCTAAGAGAGCTCCTTGGATTCAAGGGAGGCAAATGGAATCTGCAAACACTTCCAAGAAGTATATAGTCTACCCCATGAGCATCTTGGTTATTTCATCCAGTTCTTAGTAAATGTAAGGATTTTTTAATGGGATTTACTTTAACCTGACTCTGTGTCTCTCTTGACATATGCCTTTTTGTTCTTGAGCACTAAGTCACTAGTCATTAAACCCCCTTCTTTCTACCATGCTGTCCTTCCTTCCCTGTCTCATTTACAGGCCTAGTTCACTATCTGTCCAAGTTCAGATAGAGTGTGGTAAACCATTGAAAAGAATAAGTGCATAGGCACAGAGGCAGCTGAGAGAGCTAAAAATCATTTCTGGTTGATAAATACTTCATAGATCATATTACATGTCTCAAGACCTGCAATGAGTAATGTATGGCCCTTTTGGAATGCATATAGGTAAAAGGTCCAGTAGGCACTGCAAAATGAGATAAGACAACATGGCATGCACCACAGAGCTATAGGCCATGTCTTCTGCTATGGCAGGCATGCTGAAATTGCGCTGGAAGATATGTAAGCCATTCAATAGGCAGACAAAAAGTAGTAACATTCCATTTGGCCGGTGCTATTGCACAGATGAATAATGTCCTGAATACAGCCTTGGTGACCCTGGTTCCATTTGCATCTTGGGTGTTTGAAGCACTGGCAAGAAGGGATGACTGTGACCATTCTGAAAGAGAGGGTATGCACTCAACCACACTTCACACCTGATATCTGACAGAGGCCTGGGAGATGCAAGAGGGGTGGGATTGTCATTAGGGAAGTATAGTATTAGCTGAGCTGCTATAGAGTTGAGATGATATGCCAGCACACCCACTGTAGGTCCATAGCTGGATAATATGGGTATTCATGGAGATGTAGTGCATAACAAGGAATCCACAAAAGCAGCAACAAGATCTGGAGTGTCTCATTCTATTCATCGGCCATAATCAAGGGGTGGAAAAAGATCAGGGGTGTAATGTTGGGTTCAGTAGGTAAGTGAACATGGAGAGGCTCCCAGAAGTATCTCATGGTCAGTTAGGGGGGAAGGGAGGCAAAAAACAAATTAAAAAAGCAAATAAGAAGCATTACCTTGCCAAGCACCACTGCACATAGAAATTGCCTCAATTGAAAACTTTTGAAACAGCATGACCATTGCATAATTTCAATTAATGAAATGATGGCCATTGAGAAAAAATATGGGTCACACGATTAAAACAAAAGACAAAGAATGCCATTGACAACGCAATGCATAAACAGTTTTGGTGTAAAAAAGAAGGGGTTAAGGGCAGTCATGCAATTAAATCTGTTATGCATTTATTTAACATCTTAATGGATGAACTACTACTCATTAATATTGATAGCGTGCTTTGAAATACAGGGAGAAAAATGGTCTCTGCAAACATTCATATGCACTTTATAGGTGGTTTATAGGAGATTACTGGGCTTACAGTTCAACCGTCCTTACAAGTCTAGCCATTATAACCCAGATTTTCACTATCTAAGGGCTAAAGGATGGCTTAGGTTTGTGCCTGTGCCTTTGAGTATTTGACACAATGACCATGTCAATAACAGACATAAGTGCCAGCCCAGGAGTGAATTTAATATTTCCCATTCATAGATCCAAACTGCATTTGAAAAGGGTGAGGGAATGGCGCTGCTTCAAGTGAATAGGTAGCCTTCCCAGAAAAGGGGTAATATCTGAGATACATCTGTCCCTTCAACATGTTTTGTTCATGTCACAGGTCAGCTTTAGTTCCTTGGATTGGGTAATCTTCATGCTGTTTGCTTTGCGAATTTGTAACAGTTCCATCAGGACTGGGTTTCAGAATGTCTTGTAGTTTAAGCATGGATAACCTATTAATAGTCAGTAGGATGCAGAATAAAGCAGTAGGGCTTTTACCAAATCTGGTAGGACATGTTGTTTACACTCTGTATTTTTTTTTCTGCAAGGAACCCTTAAGGCCACTCCAGTTGTTGCAAGTGTCTGGTCAGGTCCATGCCATAAGGTGCATTGTACTCTATTATTAGTCTATTATGGGCCGAGTATAGTGGAACTATAACTTCCTTGGATCTGGATGCCATGTCCTTACTTATAAGCTGTTCAACATAGAAGGACTTCCTTGCCACCATGGACACAAAGTGGTCAAAGTTCAGGTTACTGTATATCTGTATACCTAGGTCTCTCACCACTCCACTGGGTCCACAACCAGGGGTGTGCTATTAATGTTGTAGTTTGCAGGGGTATTTGACTTCCCAAAGGGTTTAATTATGTGTTTTTTTTTTTTAGTTAGCTTTAGGCCATGCCTCTGACACCAATTATTTGTCTGTGTCAGGCCTTTCAGAAGGATATCTATGTCATTGAGGGATTCAGTGATTGCCCCCAACTTGCATTCATCAGCAAAGTTGGTCAGCTAAAACCTTCTACATTAGTCTTGATTTCAGAGAAGTATATTCCGAACAGGAGAGTTCCATTTACTAAGCCTTGTGGTCCACCACATGTAACTGACATCTTGCTGGATCTGAATTCCTCCACTCTAACAACATCCATCCTCTATGTAAGCCATTTGGCTATTTATCTGTTGATTTAGAGATTTATTCCTAATTTTCTCAAGTTATCTACAGTACCCAAGGGGGAATTCTGTCAAATGTCTTAGCCAGGTCAAGGTAGGATGCATGCACTGTTTTACCTCATACATGGCCTTGTGACTTTCTTTTTACTTTTAAAGAAGTCCACCAGATTGAGCAGGCATTTTTGCCCTTGACATAGTTGAACTGAATTGAGTTCCCTGTTTGGAGACTTCCTATGTCATTGTTTATCAAGTCCATGATAATTCTTTCCATGGCTTTGCATATGAGACTAGTCAAACATATGGGTCAGTAATTTTCTGGGGTTGTTGATGGTCCCCCTTTATGCAGAGGCATAACCATTGCTGTTCTCCACTCCCCAGAGACAAAGCCTGCCTGGAGGCTGTGGTTAAATAGAGATCCTGGATAGGTCATGTTTCAAGTTATTTATGAGGCATCCTAGGATATTGTCAGGACCCATCGAGAAAGTGTTTTTTGCTTTAGAGAGCAAGTGAAAAACCTATTCTTTTGTGATAACTGGTACAGGAATGGCAGAGACTACTTCTTTGGGGGTAACCGTTGATAATGGGGGTTGATTTCAGATGAATCTATCATCCAGCAGATTTGCTGTATCTTCTGGCTGGGTCTAGGTGGTGCTATCTACAACTAACTCTGCACATTCTTGAATGTTCCCTTAAGACTGTGGACATAACTGAATAATGGTTTAAGGTAATCCTTTGGGAAGCTATGTTTACCTTGAAGTTGGCTTTTGAAGTCTTGATTATTCATATGAGCTCCTTGTTTAGATCAATGAGAGAGTTTTTCCACTGTTGTGCATGTCCTCTCCTACTTCCAGGCTGAATTTTCTTTCTTTTGTTGTACAACCTACTTATACAAGGGGTCCACCAGTGGGGTTTGTTTTTTCAGTTTGACCTAGGTTTATTTTTGTCTGGTATTGCCATTTCTATGCAGTTGTTTATTTGGTTGTACAGTGCTTTTGTGTACACTACTGTACAGGCCTCTGTATTTTCTTGGTTTGGGTGAGTTTGGAAATTAACTATGCTATCACTTAATAAGTGGTACTTGACCTTAGAAAAGTTCTTAAAGGTTCTGTGTTTAGCTGAGAGTTCTAGCTTTATATTTATTCCAAAGAAGATTACTTGTGATCTGATCTAACCAGTGAGGGTATTGCATATGAGGAGCACAATGCTCTTCCATTGTTTGTGAGTACCATCTCTAGGATACTTGTACCCCTAGTGGGTATGCAGACTAGCTGTTCCAGGGCATTTGCATTGACAAAGTCTACAAATCTGTGAGTATGCATGTAGTTGTCATCTAAGCTTTCAAGTCAGTGAAGGGGTAGTTGAAATCACCCACAAGTATGGTGTTGGGCTGAATGGTAAGAGATTCTAGTACATTCAGGTATGACATATGGTTTTCCTGGGTCATGGTGGTGGACCTATACCTAATAAGGTTATTGTAAAGGATTTGGCCTATGGTTAGTTAGACATGGAGTAGCTCATATTATTTGACCAGTCGAGGTGTGCTTATCAAGATTTGATACACCCACACCTTTTGTCCTTTTATGTGTAGTGAGTGGTCTGAATGTATAGAAGACATTATAGCCTTGCACTGTTGGGGTGCTTCCCATGGCTTTGAACCATGTTTCAATAACTACACAGATGTCAGCACTCTCCAGGGTGAGGAGTACATCCAGCGAGTGTTCTTTATGGCTGAGACTCCTAGCACTGAACAGTAAATTTTACTATGTTGGAAGGTTTATCTGTTTGGCAATGACTAAGAAAGGAACTATAGGGGTAGAGAATGTTTTGGCCAGTATCCAAAAGTTTACTGATGACAGGTGCAGACCATTCTTGGTAAAACAGTGTGTCCTGTCAATCGTGTTTTCACTGGCTGAAAAATATTGGACCGCCATGGAATGATGTTTGTTATATTGTCTTACTATTAAATTGGTTGCTGTCGCACATTGGTGTCAGTCATTTTGTTTGGATCGTTGATTAGGTTGCTGTCTCACGTTGGCGCCAGTCGTTTTGTTTGTATTGTTGGTTAGTTTTCTGTCTCACGTTGGTGCCAGTCGTTTTGTTTGGATCGTTGATTAGGTTGCTGTCTCACGTTGGTGCCAGTCGTTTTGTTTGGATCGTTGATTAGGTTGCTGTCTCACGTTGGTGCCAGTCGTTTTGTTTGGATTGTTGATTAGGTTGCTGTCTCACGTTGGTGCCAGTCGTTTTGTTTGTATTGTTGATTATGTAGCTGTCTCACGTTGGTGCCAGTCATTTTATTTGTATTGTTGATTAGTTTTCTGTCTCACGTTGGTGCCAGTCATTTTGTTTGGATTGGTGTTAATTACTACAACTGCACTTTCATTCTGGTAAGAGTTTCATTGCACTTGACCGCCTTGGAATGACACAAGTAGCTAAGCCAATTATTGAAGCTTATCATTTTCTGTTAGTATGGTGGCATCATCTTTGGAGAAGGTAGAATGCTGCTCAGTTCTAGATTCATGCCCACCTGCAATAGATATTCTGAGAGATCAATCCTGTATCTCTTCATACAGTCCAAGGACGTATGTCTCGGGTCATTAACACCCACATGGACTTTGACTGAGTCATAAAGGTACTTGTTATTTAGTGACACTAAGTGGAGTAGTTTTGTATACTGTGGTAGGACTTACCTTGTTTGTGTTCGTGTAGATTTGCTGAGGAAAGCATCTGGGAGGCCTGTGAGGTTTGGGTATGTCACACATGAGCACCTCTGCATGTTTGGTTCTGGGGGTCTATGTGTCTAGTCTTAGTGTGGTTAGTGTTGTCTCTATGTGTCACTGACAACCTGCTTGGCATTTATTGTGTCTGTATGTGACAGTCTTGTCTCCAGTGGCATTATGTAACTACATCTCTCACATACTGTATTCGTCTGTTCCAGAATGAAGTGGTTGTTAGTAAACATGAGGCAATTTTTACATTTCCTTAGAATACCCATGTTCTCCAAGTTGGCTGCAGAGATAGCATGAAAGTGCCTATCCATGCCTGCCGGTCCTTAATATGTGTTTTACAAAGGAATAGAATGAGGGGTGTTTCCAACCAGAGGAGATTTGGCTAGTTTAAGTAGTGTAATCTACAGCTAACTGATGCTGCTCAGAGTGCTGTTTGTTAGCATGTTGATTTCTTGTACTTCATTTCCCTGATTTGCTCCCTTTAGTGTACTAAAATGTTGAATTAACTACAAGCTCTCTACTGAGATATTGGCACTCAAAATATTGACAGAAAACACAGAAGAGTGAATCTCATAAAATCAGTCTTCTGCTTTAAACTTCTTTTTGTAGAGAGGGGAGGGAAAGCCCCCTCTGCACCCCCAAACCTATATATACCAACTCCGAGATCGCCATACCTCAAAGAAAAGGGAATATTCTGAGAAATGGCATCACAGACTTAGTATATGTAAGTCCATTTTTTTGGCAATTCGGTTTCCATACTTCAAGACTCTCACTGTAGCAGGTCCTCACATTTCAAATGGTCACCTTTGGAAAGTCTATGTTTTTGGGGCTGTCATATTGGTGAGATCCTGAGCTGGCATAACCTTTTTATTGGAAACAAAATTAATTGCTGAGGCCCTCGAATGAATTAAAATATACAACTATATGATAACAGCCTGCACTTGTGGTAAGACTAAGGAATGAGGGTATTTGGACAACATTATTAATTGATTAGTACTTTGGAAAACTCTTGACTTATGGAATGAGCTGAGCAGTAACACCAAGTGTGTAGATCCTGGTGTGGACCCTTCTATTAGATTCTTTCTACTGTGACTTATGTTGGCTCCCTACTCCATCTCACTGAGTTACTTTGTGTTACAGCCAAGAAGAAGAAACCAAGTTAACTGGTCACAATGGTCCATGGAAATTGTTGCTATGATGGCAGGCCAGATGAGGGTTACAGAATACTGCATAGAAATGTAATTGAAATTTTTTCAAGCTTCATGAGATGATGGGGGTCTGTCTCGATGCGATTATTTCTTCAGATGAAATGAGAGGTTAATTGCAAACTCTATAGCACTGGCACAATTTATGTCTGATCTTCTCTCCCTCAAAGCTTAAGTTAATGAAAGAATTACCAGCAAAGGTCTAGGAGACTGAAAAATTAACGGAGTGTCATGTAATGTTCTGTGCTGTTGGGGATCAATTCATTATTAAGTAGAGGAATTTGGGGTTAATCATGAGAGGTTTTAGTAGATCTAAAGATATTCTAGTAGACAGTTTATACTGCTGATTCAGGTGTTGACATTTGTTAACCATGTTGGTCCAAATGAGCTCAAGCCCATTTTCAGTGGAGACTCAAGGAGAAAAGCTCCAAATATGCATACAAATTATAGAAGAATAAGCAAAGTAAAAATCTACCAAAAGTCACTTCATTACCCCATGTCCCAAGTGTGTGCCTCCATCCAACTGTTTTCACTCTATAAAAAGTGAAACAAGCACATGTACCTTCTGCAGCAGCAGCAGTAGTCAGAGTTATCATATCACACTACTAGGGTTGCCACCTTTTCAAATGCCCAAAGGGGGACATTTCTGGTACAAACGTCAGATTTTGCAGGGTGAAACATACCCACGGCCAGTACAAAGGGCAGAACTTTACTTTTTTGCCTAAATAAAAGCTTATTCTTGTAGCATTTTAGTTGCTTATTCTGTTTCTTATAACATTTAGGTGTTTCAGATACAGAATATCTTTTATGCAACTGTTACATAAAACATAGGCAATAATTTTGTTCAAAATCTCAGGACATTTGCCATTTTTTCAATTTTTTTTGCAGGACACAACTTCCCAAAGAGGGACTGTCCCTCACAAAGTGGGACAGGTGGTAACCCTACGCACTACCTAAAGAACTTGCGCAACTGAATTTTACCTGCAGTTGGCAAGAAGTACACAAGCAACAAAGAAAGTTAAATCTATGTAAGGCAATATGCAAATAACTTAATTTGCTAAGTCTAGTTTGCATTGTTTTGTAGTGTTGAATCTGCTGGAAGGATATCCCCACCCCCAACTCATTCACCCACACTCATAGGCCTTTTTACTGCTGAAGGTGAAGCTACATTAACACTTCAGCATATTTCACACTTATGAGTGTAAGATATCGCTGGAAAGACATTGAAAATCCCAAAAATATAAAATTAGATGCTGTGACCCGAGACAAGTATTTAGTGTTCAGACACCTTGTCTTTTTTATCCATGAACATCCTACCTCACTGATTGTTTATGGTGGTAAACAATCTGGGGGACTCTTCCCGCTCCATTCACTCCGATCCCCTGCCCTTCCCCCATATCCCACCCTCCCCCAGCACCTCTACTGTTATGCTAAGAAAACTACTCCCCCCCTCATTCCTATGATCCAGTTACATACAACCCAACCTTGTCCACAACCATATTTCATGCACAATTTACTTTCTTTTATTTAGCCAAATGTATCTGCTCTCCCTTACATCCATCCCCTTGAACTCACATGCCCACTACTATACTTTTTTGCATCTTACTCTAATCTACCATCACAATACAATCACCACCTCAAACTATTTTAAATTAACTCCAGGCTTACCACCTTCTCTTTTACTATACAGACAAACTAGCATTGCACCATAATTTTTACCACTGACCAATCACATCATCCCAACCCATCCTTATCACAAACTGCAAGGTAAAACACCTAACCACATTATCAAAGCCCACTCTGAAGTGAAAACATTCCAACCTTACCTTCAGCTGCACACATATCACATAACAGTCTTTATTTACACCTGTACTACATTCAAACACACAAATTTCACTTTTACTATTGTTAAACCCACTGTCACAGGTCACATGCTCCTCCTAACTTGCCCAGCATCTTTACTCTTGATTCTCAGCCTCACTACAGCTATATGTCTGCACACCCCCACACACCAATACACATCAACAACCTCCAATTCTCTACCCAATACACATGCAGCTTCTCACATATCACCTCCCAGCTTTTCTCCTATACCCTCCCATTCTATTCCAGCCACAGCCTCCTATGAAACCACACTTGACACCAGTACTCTCACTTTGGAATAAAAAACACTTCTCATGGTACACATTCCTTACCTATCTACTCAAATGTGGAGACATGCATCCTAACCCTGGCCCACCCTCTAATCTTAACCACAAGAGTAACCCCAAAGACTTAAACATACTTACACTTAGCCTTAGAAGTATATGTAATAAAATAGCCCCACTGCATGCCTGGATTGATCAAACTAAACCTGACATACTAGCCCTTACTGAAACATGGCTACATCCCAATGTAAAAGACTCAGAAATAATACTGCCAGACTTTGCAATAACCAGAAGAGACATATCTAAAGACATGGGGGAGGGATAGCACTTCTATATCCCTCTACACTCAACATCACACTCTGTACCAGTAATAACACCCCATCTTTTCCAGTGCTGAGGTACTAATCTCCTTTCTGAACCTAAATATATCAAAAATAATTTGCATAATAGTAAAATATATCCCACCAGGTAACAATATACCAGTGTTGGAAAATATTTTATCCTGGACATTCCAAACAATAAACCTTGAAACAATAAATTTAGGAGAAGTAAATATAGATTGGCAAACCATAGCTTCCGACTACCCCACAAATAGTATAAATCTGTACGGATTTTCTCAGCTTATCAATGCTCCAATAAGATACAGCAAAGATCTTGCCTGCCAATCCACCTTAGACTGGATTCTAGTATCCCACCCTGCTAATTTCCCCTCTACTGGTACACTGCCTAGCTCCCCGAGCCATCATTTACCAGCTTACTCCCTTAGAAGAAATGCCCAACAACTAAGAGTACACACTATAAAATCAGTTGGGAATTCAATTAATTTTTGTCAGCATAAATTCAGCAATCTCCTGCAGGAAATAGACTGGACACCCCTTAAACAATTACCCCTTAATGATGCTTATACTATACTTTAATAACACCTTCCTTCACATACATAATACACCAGCTCCCATTCATATGAAAAGAATCAAAAAGAACTCGGCACCATGGCTCTCTAAGGAATGCAAACACCTGATGAAGCAAAGGGACCTAGCCTGAATAACCAGGAAACAAAACAAAAATGAACAAAATTATGTTAATTTCAAAACACTATGTAACAAAGTGACAAAACTAATCAACAGCGATAAGAAGTCATATTATTCCAAGCTTCAACTCCAGCATAAAATCAACCTCAACCCCAGTAAATTTTGGCACTCCATGTCTTCTCTACATAACCCTGGAAGAAATGGAGAGCACACCCTATCACCTGATACCCCTCCATCACAAATAGCTGAAAACATTAACAAACACTTCATAAAATCAATTTCAGATCTACTAACACACACCCCTAATGCTGGACCCCTCCCCACCCTTCAACCTATTCAGACATTGACCCCAGGCCATTAGCTACTTCTAATCCTGTCATTACTAACCCCCATACTCAACAAAATGTCATACAAACCCCATTTTCATTTCAGCCCATACCCCCTGACACCATTAAGAAACTGCTACAAAAAATAAAACCCTGCCCTACTTCAGCTGACAATCACCCCCCATACTACCTCAAACTGGCTGCTAACTCAGTCACCTACCCAATCAGTATCCTTATAAATAGGTCTTTATCTGAATCAGAAGTACCTACCATATGGGAACAATCTCACATCACCCCCATCCACAAAGGAGGCAACTCATTTGATCCATCCAATTTCCATACTATATCCTTGTCACCCATATACAAAATTCTCAAGAGAGGTATCCATCAGCAGGTAATGCAATATCTATTACAAAACAATCTTTTAACCAAAGCCCACCATGGCTTCCGACCTAGCCACAGCACAGCTACAACCCTATTATCTTTTACAGACAGCCTGAACAAGGCCAGAGATGCAGGATACTATACAGCCTCAGTATTCCTTAATTTCTCCATGTCCTTTGACACAGTTTCTCAGCCCTTACTTTTGAATGCACTGTCTAACTTAGGTTTCTCACATACCATGGTAAAATGGTTTCAGAGCTACCTCAAGGATGGTAACCAAGCAGTGAAATGGTCCAACAAACTCTCACCCTTTCTAAACAACCCTACTGGAGTCCCCCAAGGCTCCATCCCAGGACCCCTACTCTTCAACATTTTCACAAACAACCTTCACACTCCCTCTCACCCTGGGACCCTCATTCAATATGCTGATGATTCCACCATAATCTGCATTGCTCAATCATTACCAGAACTACTCTCAAAAACTCAACAGTCCTTTCCAGCAGTTGATTCCTGGCTAAGAAATGCTCAACTCTTCCTTAATCCAAAGAAGACAAAACTAGTACTCTTTCATCCCAAAAATACCTCCTTGTTACTGATCATTTCAACATCTTTGCATCTGACAACACTGCTATAGAAATAGTGCAGGAAACCAAACTTCTAGGTGTTATCATTGATAATAAACTTTCATTTGACCCCCATATACAGCAAAATATAAAAATGATCATCAAAAACTGGGGCTCTTATATATTAACAAACATTTTTTTTTACTGCAGCAACCAAAACAACCATTGCAAAAGCATTTTACTTCTCTCTCTTCTGTATGGTGCCTCTATCTTAACTAACTTACAAAATTATACCCTAAGCAAAGTTGGAACAGTGCTACAACAAAGTTAAAAAAGTTTGCCACACACTCTAAATATTACACATACCAATTTAAACCACTCCTAGAATTAAACTGGCTTGGACTACCAACCAACTTGCCTTTATTCAGCTATCTACCTTGCACAACCTTATTTTCAAGCCTACTGCCTGCCCTGCTCTAGCCAATGTAGTCACACCGTACACACCAAATCGATCCCTATGATCAAAAGACAAAAATCTCTTAGATATCATCACTCTCTGTATTCATACTCTGTCTATATACATTGGAATTCACTACCTCTAGCTACCAGGTTTATTCCTGGCCTAACCCATTTCAAAGCCTCTTTAAAAAATCATCTCAGAGATACATAGCTCTGCTCCTGCATATAAAGCCTGCCTAATGTTCCGGTCTTCCTCTTCTCTCACATTTCAACCTCTCACAGACTGCAAGATCCGAAAGCTCTTCTAACTCCTTCTCTGCTTCAATACCATATCCTTAAGCTGTTCCTCAGGCTTTATTGCTTCTATTCTTCTTAACTCTCTCTCACTATTTGTTTGCATCTCTATCTGGCTGCTATTTCTGCATCATGTATGATGATAGTGACTATTATCATTTCTAATGTTTTAACTGTATAGAACTGTTTAGATGTGTAGAAATATATATTACATCTTGTAGCAGTTTGTTCTTTCAACTTATTTTTGGTATAGTATTTCTAATGCAATCTTTATTGTAGTGGATTATACTGTATTTGTATTGTACTGTATGTGGAGCTTTTCTCCCCAGGCCTCTGCTGAAAACAGGTTCTGTAGACCCAGTTAGACCACCCTGGTTAACGAATTTCAAATAAAATAAATAGATAAATAAAAAGCATAAGAAAAAATATATAACAATTTACAAATATGAAAAATCCAGAACAAGTTATATACATAATTAAGTTACATAAAATAGATCAAGACAAATGGGAGTATCTTAATACCCATTCATTTTACATAAGGAATTGAGTGTAAAGCTGTAAAAGTCTTAACATTCTGAAACAGACTGCAGGTAAAAGTAATAGAGCAAGAAATTTGTGATGTATGGAAGAGGTAAGGGTTTACGTGAGGTCATGACAAGAGCATATCAACAATTTAGCTAGGGAATTTTTTAGATCTTTTTTGAAACTATTGGAGTGTGTAATATTTCTTATGTTGAATGGGAGTTTGTTCCAATTATGAGATACTGAATATTTATGTAATACCTTGCCAATAGCTTTATTGGGTTTGTAAATTTGAAGATGTTCATCTCTGCTACGGAGTAGACATGAAGAGTTATAATAAGTTACAAGATTGGATAGTGACCGTTGTAGCATTATTATGGTGAATAAACTCTAGAATGAAAGGAATACTGCATCATTGAAAGTGAGAATAGATGCATAGCAGGAAAAAGATTTTGAAGGCTGGCTTCAAATCTAATTTCTTTAGGGTAGAGATCAGACATTTGTAAGGAAAACCAAATTGGAGGTCACATAGAAACTTGTCCTAGCTAAAGCTTGCCTAGGAAGCCTATGCTGGGAGTAATGCAGAGTGGTGAATAAGTTCTTTATCTATGAAGTAAACAAAAGCAGATTAATAGTTTGGTTGTGACAGTTAAACCTTCCTGCATCAAATTATATCAAATGATAGGGATGTGATTCAGAAGACTTTTCTGGCCTTCTATATGTATTTCTATCAGATTCAGCCAAAGGTTCAAAGCTAGGAAGTACAGCTTGCCCCATTCATCAATGGTCACAACAGAAAAGTTGTTACAACTAGAGGTTTTCAGTGCTACTCTATGATTTGGCAGCCTTCAAGTAATTAATGAGAAAAAAGTCACCTTTTTTTGGTTTGTCTTCCCATGTATATACCATGGCTGGTGCATATTTAGTTTCCCGTCTTGCAAATATGCTTGAAGTGGAATTTATCTTGACTCTCTCTCTTACTACCTTCAGGGCTGTTGATCCCTTCACATATCACAGCTTCAATAGGACAAATCTGATTACTTTTGCAGCATTTTTTGATGAATGCAGACTCTACAATATTAGCTAGAGTGTAGACTGACAGGTTATAGGTGCTTTGACAGCATTGACAGAATTTTTTTTTCAAAACAGGTTTATTGTTTTAACATACAAGAGAAATATCATAACAATTTTATACAAGTAATTAAAAATAGATATGATTATAACATTCAACAAAACAACTAAAGTATTTACAAAGACATCCACTACAATCAGATCAATTAATTAAACTAAAATACCATGCTATTGAAATTAGGATTTTTTTAACAAATTTTGTAAATTATCCCATACAATATAATACGATGTTTTTCTAGTTGTTCTTGACCAAATTGTGTTTATTTCCATATGGCACACTATATTCATAACATTTTTAAATTCATTGAACGAAGGAGGTGTATCTGAAATCCAATTTCTGGTTATTATTTTTCATAGCCACTGCTAGAATAGACCATAACAAGGGAAGCTTAACCTTTTTAACACTTTGAGGTACAGGTGTGTTGAATAATATAAGAGATTTAGAAATAATGAAATTATCTGTAAAAAGAGCCTGCAAAAATTCATTAATTGATTTCCAGTATTCTTTCAATTTTATACAGTCATAAAACATATGAGCCCAGTCAGCATTAATTTCTACATTACATCTCTTACATAGATTATCTTTATTATTTATTTTATTCATCATCAAAGGTGTATAAAAAGATCTATGTAAAAAATTCCATGTATAAAGTCTCCAGACAATGGAAGAAGTAGTTCTATAGGCAGATTCCAATATATATTGTTTATCTTGTTGATTTGGTGGGTCCCCATTAATAGAAGTGAAATAATTCCAGTATTCATCTACACTGTAAAAAGTTTCTTGTCTGATAATTTTATGTATCTATGAAAGTTTACCTTTATCAGAAACTTTATGTTGTAAATTTAATATCAAGTAATCAATCAGTGTTGGAATAGATTCTTTAACTGTTACAGACTTTAGATCTATTTTATTAATGAGATGTTGTCTAAAGGTCTGAACCTCTAACCAGCAAGTTTCTCTTAGATCAAATTCTTGCTTTAAGAAATCTAGATTTTTAACTTTATTATCAGATATCAACTGATACCAGTACTTTAGATCATTATCTATAGCTAAATGAGTTCCTTCAGTAGTAGATGACAAAAGCATACCCTGAGGATACATTATAGGGAATATAATAAAATTCCATTCCCTATACTTAGGGTGCATGAATATAAAGTTACGATAGCTAATAATAATATTTAATGGGTAACAAACCATATGTTTAGGTGTAATAGGTGAAGTACAAAATTCCTTTAGTAACCATAACATGGAGTTATTTACAATCATATTTTTATGTGTTAAGGAGATTTTCATGAAGTGCATACTAATTAGCTCCCAATAATCTTTCCATTTTGCAACATATGACTGATCTATTAATAAAGTAATAACTTTTACAATAGAAGAGATAGTATATAAATTAAAGTCTGGAAAAGAAATACCCCTTGAGACCAGCTATTAGTATGTTTCTTTAATGCAATCCTAGGTCTATTAGGTGCCCATAGGAAATTTAACATTAGTGTATTCAGTTTCTTGATAATTATTTTTGTAGGTGGAAGTATTATTGATTGTATTAAGTATAAAATCTTGGGGAATATTATCATTTTAATAATTGTAAGTCTCTCCTCCATAGTAAAAACATATTATTCCAGGTATTAAAAAGGTTTTGTATATTAAGAAAACAGGTATTATAATTATTATATATAATAGATTTAATATCTTTAGATAGTATTATAACTAAATAAGTTATCTGACCTGAATTGGGTACATATTTAGTAAAATCACTAATGAGAATATTTTTTCATGTATATATAGGTAGTATTTTAGTTTTTCTTCATTGAATATTAAACCAGAAATACTTTTAAAATTCATCATTTTATCAAATAGAGACTGCATAGAAGAATTAGATCCTGCTGATGTAATTAGAACATCATCTGCAAAAAGTTGAATTTTGGATGTTGTATTTTCATCTATTTCAAAACCCTCTATGTCAGTACTGTTTCTGATCAAATTAGCCCAAGGCTCCATTACTAAAGTGAATAATAGTGGAGAAAGTGGACATTCTTGTTTTGTACCTTTAAAAATGGGTATTTTTTGTAAAACATATGTTCCTACCTTAATATAAGCCAATGTTCCTTTGTATAAATGCTCAATTAGATTTACAAATGCATCTGAGAAGTTTGTGCTCTTCAGTAAGGTAAACAGATAGTCCCAACTTACTGAATCAAATGCTGAACTTATATCAGGACTAATAAGTGTTAAATCTTTCTTTTTCCTATTTGCAAAATCAATTAATGTTAAAGTTCTTCTTATATTATCAAAAGTATTTCTATTTACAATGAAGCCTGTCTGATCTATATCTATAATGCCGGGGATGATTGTTTTCAATCTATCAGCAAAAATACTCATAAACATTTTATAATCAACATTAAGTAATGAGATGGGTCGGTATGAAGTACATCTAGTTGGATCTTTATTAGGTTTTAAAATTGGCGAAATAAATGTATATTGCCAAGATGGGGGGGGGTTATTAACTCAGTTTGGGCCAAAATAAAAACCTTATGTATTAATGAAAATGTACTTTTAGAAAGGATTTTATATATCCCTCGTATAATACCATCATTACCTGGTGCTTTGTTTGATTTAAGCTGATTTATTTGTGTAATAACCTCTGTATATGAAATACTTTTGTCCAATTGTTTAATCTGTTGTTTATTAAACTTTTTATTCATGTTTGTGGTTATAAACTCCTTTATTTTATCTTTAGGTTCCATGTTAATGTTATTATGGTTAATTTTGTGAAAGTGATTTCTAAATTCATCTAGTATTTCTGGTATACTAGAAACATTCTTCTTTTTCCTTAGAGAAAAGATTTCTTTGATATAGTTTTGTTTATTCAACCTTTTTGTTTTATTTTTAAGTCTATGTAAGTATTTGGGGCTTATTGAATAAGACAAAAACTTGTATTTCTCTAAAGTTATTTTAACTTTATGAGTTAAAATTTCTTTGTATTTCTCATTTAGTTTGTTTATTTCTTCAATAACTTTCTTGTCCATAATATTTTCTTTATTATTATGTTTATAAGAGTCTAATTTACTTTGAATATCTAACAATTCCTTATCCCAAGATTTCCTTTTATTATTATACCATCTGATACTTTGTCCATATAGATATGATTTTAAGGCATCCCAAACATAGACAATGGAGACTTCAGGAGTATTATTTATGTCTAAAAATGTTTTACTTCTGAAAGTATATATTCTTTATAGTCTTTTAGTTGAGTTAAGTATGCTGGTATCCTTTTGATCTGAACATTATGAGTATTTTTTATCATGAATTCAAAAACAATTGAATTATAATCAGATATAGGACATGAGATGATTTTGGAATTAATTAAATCTGTTACCATCTGGTTAGAAATAAAGACCCTATCTATTTTTGAATAAGTTTTGTATCTGTTAGAAAAAAGGTGTATGGTAATGATTTTGAATCTATCTGATTATTAATATCATTCAAATGATAAGAATTAGCAAAATCATTTAAATGTTTTGCATTAGATGTAATTCTTCTTTTTCCTATAGTGGTAGTATCACTTTTATGTAGTATACAATTAAAGTCACCAGCTAAAATAATATCTCCTATAGAGAATGATATGATCTTATCAAGATGATGTTTCACTGTATTAATACCAATTCCAGGTATCCAATATACATTAATTAAAGTGTAAGTCTTCCCATTAATTTGTATTGTAACCATACAAAACATTCCTTTGTCATCCTGATAAGACTTAATGGTTTTAGGAATGGGCATACTTTTATTCCATAAAATAGCCACTCCTCTTTTTTTCTGAGTGTGCTCTGAACTAACCAATACTGTATATTTGTTTGTGACTAGTTTATCAATATCTTTTTTCAAGAGATGGGTTTCTTGCAGGAAGACTAAGTTGACCTTATGTAAATTAATGTATCTTATTAGGCTTGCCTTTTTACACAGATTATTCAATCCATTAATGTTTAAAGAAATTCCTTTTAAAGATGTCATTTGGCATTTTTAAAACTTAAGAATCTTATGATCAAAATAACAAATAACAACATAAATAATGTTACATCTCCTCCTTTAGGTGTACCTTTAAATATAGCTGTATTTATTGAATCTCTTATGGGATTTTGTATAGGATTCAATTTTGTTTGTAGTGATAATGAGTGTACAAAATATATTGTGGATGTCAAAACTATATACATATAACAATGAACAAGTGAAAATAATGTAAGGATTAAACCTTGCATCCAGCCTGGAGTTAAAAACTCCAACTTAGAGTAGTATTTACCACTCAAGTTAACCCCCTACCCTAAGCAGCAGTACCTCAGTTACCACCTTATCAATTTAATACTGGTTATATTTAACTTAAATTAACAGCTTTCAATTCAATTATCTAGCAAGACAAGACTACACATCTGGTAAAACAGCATCATATAAACTAAAATAAACTTTTTTTTTTTTTTTTTTAAACTATTGATACTACTATATACATCTATGTAATATAATACACTTGTATTCAAATAGCATTCAAATAATCTTGATATTAGGAACCAAGAGGAGAGAGAGAAATAAAAGACGTGAAAGAGGGGGAGAGAGTGAAAGAAAGAGAGAAAGAAAAAAGGAAGGCATATTTACATATTAATTTATTCAAAGTATGTAAAAATAAGTTCTAACATTCATTTAAATCAAAAACTTTGGCTAATATGGTTCAGACATTACATATATTAAGATGCATCTATTTTCTGTCATGTAAATGCAGTCAACAGCTTCCAAAAAAAAACCTTGAATTGCTTGTATATGAGCATTTTACTCATACTCATTATTGTCAATAGAATAAAATATTATATTTATAGAAATCGTTATAAATCATACTGCATAGTTATGCAAATTCTCAGAAACACTTGCATTATTGTAAAAAAAGCCATCTGTATTTTGTATGTCTATACTACTGCTTTAAAATATATCACATGACAATTTCTTCCAGAATAGAGTTATAAAGTTATTTATGCTTGTCAATCAGATGAATTAAATGAGTTATAGTAATGTATATGTTTGGAACATAAGTTTTTAACACAGATTAGTATGCTGCAGTCAAGTAGCTTTTCAAAAACACTTGAATAAATGTTTCATTTTCTATGCCTTCTAAAATAAGGCATTTACTTACTACAAGAAACTGCATCATTTAAAATCATTATAACTGACATATTTTATGAATTATAACATAGATATTTAAGTAATTATATAAAATAACTCACATTTAGATGTTAAAGAGTTCATTTTCCTTCACATAGTCGCATTTGCATCAGTTCTACTTCCTGGTAGAGTGTTCTTCCTGAATCTGCAGTGTCAGTGTGATATCTGGGTCAAAGGTCAAACGGACTGCTTTCAGCTTCTCTGTGAGAATTCTGAGAGTTGAAGCTTTTGAAACAGCTCAAGGACACTGTTCATGAGGTAGCCCACATCCCAGATTGTCTCCCTTAACATTTTGGCGGGAAACTTGTTAAAAACTAGTGACAAACATTCATTTAGCAGTGTAAATGCATCTAAACATGACAAAACCTTCGCGATGTATTTTACAGGTTATTACAGCCTCTATGTAAGTGAAATTAAGCCCAAAGTTATTAATAAGTAATAAAACTCAACATTTTTGTCCCAACTCAATTTTTATGCAAATCTTATTATTTACTGTGTCTATATGATCAAAAGCATTTCTATATATTAATATGAAAAAAAAATAAAGAGAAAGAATAAAGAAAAGAAAAAGAGAGTAGAAAATAAAAGTGTGTAAGGCAGAAATAAAAAAAATGTAAGAGAAAGCTATAAGAAGTATATACAATGGAATATTACTTACTGTTTATATTAATAGAGTTAAAAATAAAACATATTATTTACTATTAGTTGGTTCTAGTTATTATTAGTTAAAGCATGACAGATTATTTACAAACAAGCATAAGCAGTATAATCAAGAAAGTATAATTAGGAATAGCATTTGCAAAACATATAAACTTTTTACAAGGAATAAATATGTTATTATTCTATTAATCATATTTTCATTACTCTTCTCTCCCTGCCCTCCCCCACCCTTTACCCACTACATAATCTAAATGGAATGTCATTGTTTAAACAAAGAAAAGAAGAAAAGGAGAAAAAAAAGAGAAAAAAAATGTATCAAATTACTGACCTTATTTCTCTTTTTCAGAAAGAGAAACAAATTGAATAATAGCTTGTTATTAGTTCCTCAGATATTTTGACTGGTCATGAAACAAAACATTTCTTTGCACACAGGGAATAACTTTGATTAAATCTTTTTCAGAATAGTTGTGGCTTTCTGAAAATGCAAGAACTATATTTAAAAAGATTAATAATGAAGTAAAATGATGAGAGAAAAAAAAAAAAAAAACATAGAACAAATCATTTGTTTTTTAGTCTCTTCTTCTTCTCTGAAGTCTTCCACGAAGTTTCAGTTGCCAGTCTCTTTAATGAAGGACTAGCCCATTCCATTTCCTCTATTTTATTAAAATCTTATTTTTTTTGATAAACAGTAAAGCAGAGTCTAAGTCATCAAAAATTTTAGGACCATCAGGAAGGAAGATTTTTAGCTTGGCAGGAAACAGAAGGTATGTTTTAAACTGTGCTTTTTTAAGCTCCCTTATTAGTGGCAGAAAAACTTTTCTTTTAGCTTTTACCAAGGAAGAATAGTCATTGTCAAAACACACAGTTGTCTCATTAATCTTAACAGGAGCTTTAGCCCAAGCAGATTTAAGAACCATCTCTTTATCAAAAGATGATAGAAATCTAACTATAACTGATCTAGGATAGTTTTTGTTAGAGTTAGTATTAGCTATAGATCTATGTGCTCTTTCGATACCAAAAGAGAATGCTTCTGGTAAGTCTAAAGTTTTAGGGAGCCATGTTGTTAAAAAAGAAATAATATTGTTACCCTCAATATTTTCTGGCAGTCCAAAAATCCTAATGTTATTGTGCCTAGATCTATTTTCCAGGTTATCCAGCTTTGTTTGTAAATGTGTATTTTGTTTCAGCAGAAACTCAATGTTGATTTCCTCTTCTTGGATTCTATTTTCCATGCCATTCACAGCTTCTTCTATGCCTGTCATCTGGATCTTCTGTTGTTGCAGGTCTATATGTAACAAGTCTATTTGTTTTGTAGTTTTTTCTATAAAGGTATCTATTTTAGTATCCATTTTATCCATCTTAGCAGTAAGTTGCTGGATTATAGTTATCAGAGACTGAAGTTCTTTCTTGATGCTGGAGTCTTGAGAATTTGTCTTACTGGAACTCATTTCAGACTGATAAACTGACAGGAAAATTTTCAAAGTGATTTCTGACAGGAATATTGTTAAAATTTCCTTTCTTTTTTAGATATAGTTCGAGAACTATATAAAACAAACATATTTAGAAAGAAAATTACTTCAAAAATTATTTTTTTAAGTAATTAATTCCTGTCAGTGTAATGAAATTGGTGGAGCTGAAGAAATTTGCTGCTATCCTGTGTTCATCCTTGGTCACGCAATATTGACAGAATTTTTCAGTGTTTGCTGTAAAAGTTGTAAAATTTGTAATGATATTCAAGATCCTTTTAACATATAAAATTCTTATTCAGGACCTGTACATAAAACAAAGAAAATGTAATCTATAAAGTGATTGTAGAACATGACATTTGGATATAAAAGGTTCAGTTTGAGAAATTGCAGGCAAAGTTTGTATAGGAGAGGACCATTGATGGCACCATCACTATTCTACTCATTTATTTGTTTCAGAAGTTTTTTTGAAGGGGAGGTGAGACTAAAACAGCTGAGAAGAAATGTGATCACTCTTTTTGCCAGGAAAAATGCAGTTTGGACTAGTTTTTTATTTATTAAAAGCCTGATTGATTTTACCCTCTTTTCTATTTTATTGAAATACATTTAAAAAAAAACTTCTAAATGTAAATGTCTCATGTAGGACAATACATTTTTGAAGAGTATAAAGAAAATCAAAGGGTTTGTGATTCACCACATTTTCAAAAGGAGTTATTAATGATAAAGACATTTACAAGGAATGTTTTGTCTTTTTGTTAAGATAGAGTTAACAGCTCATGGATATGTTAAGTACGTATAGCAATGTCAGTATTGCGAAGCTTAAAATATAAACTGATAACTTGAACAAACATGGTGTTTTACTTTCAGATATTTTATCCCAAAGGAAGGTCAGTATGAAATAGTTTATCGGTGGCTTAATAGATAAGTAGACAAATACGAGACATAAGAGAGAACAAACCTCTTCAGTTCTTTTCTGTTAATTTTCTTTATTGTGTGATATAAATATATATTTCATACAAGCTAAGGGATTGTTATATAATTGTTTTATGAAGTTTACTTATACATTTTAAAAAGTAAATATCTTTAATTGTTTAAATAAATAGTGCTTATTTAAGCAAGCAAAGCCTTATCAATATTTAAACAAATAACAGGTAATTCTTGATTATTTGTATAGTCAAGTAAACTTATTATGTTTTTTATTATCTTGTCTTTGTCTTCCAATAGTGTGCCCTTGGTCTTCATCTAGCAATGATTTCAATATTATGCTTAATCTCATGAATGCACTTAAGATAAAGTGTTATGTACTTGAACCTGAAAAATGTCAGTAGGATTAACATAATGATGGCTTATCTTATTTCAGAATGGACGTACTTAGTGTCTATAGCCAAACAGTGTTGGGCAATATTATCAATCTGAACATTTATACAGAATTTTTTTCAATGAGTGAATACCTTTTTTAAGAACTATATATGTTTGCAATTGTCCTATCTGTCCCTGGACTTTCTTTTCCTCATCTATCTAACAATCTATTCATCTTCTGCTACTGAAATAGTTTTAGGTTTAACAGAGGTTCAACATTTCCTTTGTTTTTATATTCCTAGATAAATAAGTCCAAAGAGCTTCCATAAAAGTTATCTTTTATACCATTGTTTATATTTTCATAATAACTTTTTAAGGTAGATCAGATATTTTCAGTATGTGTTAACCTTTTATAGCTTCCAGTACTCTGAATGAATTTAGTTAGATTTGATCTAAATTTATTTATTTATTTGACATTTGTTGCCTGGGAATGACTGACTGAGCTTGTGCCCTTTTTCAGCAGAGGCCTAGAGAGAAAAAACTCCACAAAGTATTACATACGACTTAAAAATGTCTACAAACAGTACAGTATACACGAGGTAATATAAACATGCATTATAATGCTTGGATTCTTGTAGCATGAATGTTTAAAATGTGTTATTTACAAAAAAGGCAAAAAAACAATATGTTAATGTCATTAGTATATCTCCAACACATAAGGAATTCCCCATTTAGAGGGGGAAGTAATGACAGTTAACTCAGAGTTTAAGATAAAAGTACAGGAAGTACTGTATATCAAATCTTAATTCTTACATGCAACAGCATATACATCAGTAATCAGAAGCAGAAGAGAAGTTGATAAAGCAGGTGATAAGAAAAAGGTTAAGTGTCAAGAGAAAAAAGGGGGGTGGCTATTGGTAAAAGAGGGAAAATTAGAGATTGTTTGTTAATTTATAAATAAGAAAGGAGAGTAGTACTAGTTAGAATAAAGTGAAATATGAGAAAAGGGGGTACGCTATGTGGGAAAAAAAGGGATGGAAGTGAATATGAGTAGTGGAGAAATTTAGTGAAAAAAGAAATTAGGAGTTAGAGTTCTGTGGCTAGAATTAAGTATGAATTAGGAAGGGGCTGTATGCAACAGAGGACAGGTGATTAAGTTCATGGTTGTATACATGAGCAAGTCCAGGTATTAGTAAAGTGGACTTTTAGGGCGTTTTTTTTAAATGGGTGGGGCTGAGTGATAGATCTGATTGTTAAAGGTAGCTTATTCCAGTGGATAAAGGGAAGATAGTTGTAGAGGATTTCACCTCTTTACATCATGTTTAGAATACATGGAATCCTGTAGGAGGCTTAGTATATTGCTGTAGGTTTGCCTTTTTAAGAGTTATTGCTACTTTCTAGCTTAATACTGATTGATACTTTATAGTAACCGTTATATCTGCCTCTGGGCTAGGAATAGGCTAAAGAGGATCCTTGTACCAATTAATTCTCATGTTTAAATGTAAATTAAGTACATGTATTATGCTAGAGACATCCATAGTTCACAATTACTGAAAATGTTGTTATAGTTTGTAAAACAGTTATATTTGCGATGATTATCTAGGTCATACACGTTTATGCTTTTTTGCACATTTCAGAATAACACATTTCATTATTTACCCAAATATTAAGACTGCTATTCATAGTCTGGGGATTCACATTTTCTCAGTGATAACTTGCAAACAGTTACACTACATGGTTATGCAAATTATGTATTTCAGGATGACTAGAAAAATGTGGGGGCATTTTGTTAAACATACCTCCCTATTGCAAAAGCCAAACATGCTTAAACCATAACCAATAGGGGGACAGCTAATACAAAGACAAGGGTGCATTATAAATTTGTGTGTCAGTTGGATTCATAGAGATTAATCTAAAATTACCTCATTTGCACACTAAATGTTTAAATTGCCGTGAACTTATGCCAGTAAGAAGAAATTTAAAATGAGAATACAAAGTTGTGAGGGGAAGGAAAAAAAGTATTATGTACTGCCGTACATTTTAAAAGGAGGTACAATTATTGACTTTACTTAAATAATTTTTTTTAATTGTATTTTGGTGCATCTGCATACATGGAAATACCACTGAAGGAGTCATTGGAGAAAATGTTTCATTTTGGTGACAGCAGCATGCTTGTACAATTGAAGTGATTGCCAGGAGAAATAATTCATTTGTGAGTCAGGGAAGTGCTTGTGCATACATGGACCAACTACTGAAGGAATGGCTGGGAGCAAGTTTGTGGATTGCAACTCGGATATTAAAGGCAAAACATTGCTTTCAAGAATGGCTGTATGTGTAAAGAGTAGATATTTGACAAAGAAGCATAATAATACGACTTATTTGCATCTCACTGAACGTAGGGCATTAGCGTAAACAGCCTCTATGAATCTTGTCTTTCCTATCCTCATTTGTAGACATCAGAAATACGCCTATCACATTTGCACAAATGACTATGAATGCTAGCATTAGTCTTACTAATTCTTTCAAAGGCAGACCTAAGCCTGCAGGAACAGCAAAATCACATGAGATAAAAGTGCAGCATATAGCAGCTTTAACATGTGGTCTTCTTCAGAAATTGTGTATTCAGACTGAAGAGTAAATATATGTCCACAAATATTATATTAACATATGTATGACGTTTTTAAAGTAGTGATTTATTGCATTGCATATCTAATCAAATACAGACAACACTAAGAAAATTGAGATGTCAGTAAAAATGTCTGGACCATGCAGTGGCAGATTGGCAATAACAAAGAAACCACTCAAGTTCACATTTATATGAGCTGCTTTATTGGTGGAAGGCTTGCTGCATTAGAACCCAAAGCAAAAAGCTAACCATTTATTTTTGAAAACATTATATATTTACATTGTCATTTTGAAATGTGGGTTTATTTTATTTTATTAAGCTATATATATATATATATATATATATATATATATATATATATATGATATACCAATTTGCCTTTATTGTCTTTATATTCAAATTGGGCATCTTCCTTGCTTTTTGCTAGTAATTGATTACTTTATTCTTAAGAGTTGTTAGTGACAAGATTACAAAGGATAAACATGTCAGACTTTAAATGAGCTGGTAAGGTGTACAAATATAGCTTTAATATATTAATAACCATTGCCTTTATCATGTTAATGACCACATATTAGCATTTTCCAATTTTACTTTAATAATGTCTTAAGAATAATTTCCTTTATAATGCTTCAATCCCTGCTGTGACTGGAGAATTATTATCACTAAGTGTATGCTTCATGTACTACAGCATGGTCTCACACTGAGATAAAAACAATTAGGGAAAGCAGTTTTCATTCTTCCTGTTTACATGCATTACAAAAATGTGCTTTGAACTTTGTTTTCCATTAATTTCAGATTTACCATTTCACTACAAAGAATAAAAAAAAAAAAAAATAAATAAAATAAAATATTGCCTGGAAAATATTGGTCTATTTCTTGCATTAGCAACACATTCAGCTGTTTGAGAATATACAGTGTACATTTACATAGGATCCTTGCAATATTCTTGCATCTGCCTGCTAAACACTGGAATGCGCTAAAATAGTTTTCTTGTCTAACACATTAAGAAGGACACTAGCAATGAAAAATAGCCAAACTCATGTTTCTATTTGCACTGCTTTACAAAGTGTGTGAGGTGTCATATCTTGAATAAAAAACGGAAGTATCTATGGATATTCAGTGCATAAAATTAAATTAATAAAACAAAATAAATGCAAACACATTGCTTTTGTCAGTTTATAACTACATTATAAAGATTCTATATAATGCAAAATAACTAAAATCACCGTCTCATGAAATGGACAGTACTACATAGCAGGGAGAACAGGAAAATTCAAGAGCAAAAATGTTAAGTGGCCTGACGGTAAATACTGATGGGGTGACAGGTAATTAACTCTCAGCATTCTGAATATTTAAAGAACATGTTTAGGTTCAAGAGTTCTACTATAAAGCATCAAATACATAGTCAGCAGACTGATTCATACACTGGCATCTCAGATTTACCCAAAACATTTTCAGTAACAGCCACCATGAAGTTAAGTTTTTCTCACTCCTTTTTTTTTATTTATGTAACTATTAGTAACGGGGAGGCATATTGAAGAGGGAATATAATCCCTGAGGAGAGAACATTATTAAATCTTGTTATAGTTTTCATTTCTAAGTTGTATAATTTAGTTGTGGCCCTTTACAGCATGAATAATTATCTGACTGGGTTTTCTCATAAAAGTTCTCAGGTCCCTTGGCTGCTCTGATGGAATGTAGGCCCTGTCCTCCTCCTCAGTGCCATATAGACTTTTGAGGGTTAATCTCTTCTTAGACTGTCATGCTTTGAATGACCCTGCACTCTTTGAACTCATTCAGCTAAATAGAACCAGTGGTGAAACAAACAACCATTCTAGAGACCTAAACCTATATTGCCACATCAGCAATACTAGATGCCATGACATATACTTATCTCAGCAGAACCCCCATTCCAGCGATAGGCCCTTACTTATCAAGCAGAGTACTTCACTAGCAACCATTAAAACCTATCTGGATGACTGAGTGGCAGCAAATTTTTACCTGGGATATGTATCAAAAAGTCTGCTCAGTGGTGTCATTCGCAGTCTTCTACCAGTTCTTGGTTGTGTGGCTATGCTTCTCTGTGGTCTCCTTGCATATGAGCTTTGTAACAAACAATGAAACCATAAACCTAGAATAAAGAAAACCATATGTAGCATTAATGTAGTAGCAGTATTTATGGTAGACATAAATTTTATGTATTTGCAAAGGTCCTCCAAGCACTGAAAGAATTAACAAGACAAAATGTTTTTAAAGCAGAAATTCCCCAAAAGAGGTGGCTATATCACATAGACTAAGAGTTTTGTATTGACAAACTTTCCCAAGGGTAAAACCTTTGTGTTAAACAACACTTACACACAGTAATTAATTCATAAACCAGTGATAGGAAATTCTGCCAAATAATGTCCTAACGTAATCCTTTTGGCACCATACTACTAGCCTCCAAATATGCATGGTGTCTTTCTTAAAAGAATATACCTGCACTGTAAAGAAAATTTGTATGTTGAAAAACATCTCATAATAAATACTGTAGAGTGGAAGCCACCATTTTGTGCAGAATTTGAATGCTACGCAGCAGTGCATTAGTACAGTCCATTGCCCTTACATTCATCCATCCTTACAGATCAAAGTCAACTTCCACAATGACAGCATTATCAGTCAACACCATCTACAAAGTTTAATAGGCAAGAGTCAAAAATTGAAGTAGATTGACAGTCTTTCTTCCATAACTATATATATATATATATATATATATATATATATATATATATATATATATATATATATATACATCAAATGCACACACCTTGGACCATGCAGATATCACCTGTCTACCTACTGCATGTTTTTGAATGTGGAAGGAAAATGCCTTACTCGGAGAAAACCCACATAAACATAAGAAGGTCAAGTAGACTTCACAAAGGACCTCCAGCCAAGAACCCAACTGAAGAACCTTCTGAAGTAACATGACAGTGCTACTAACTGTCCCACTGTACTGACCCTTGTCCCTTAAGGGTTCCTACATACTTATACGTATTTGTCTAATAATTTTGCAATTTTACTAAAGATTAAAACAACAAAATAAGTAAGTAGTAAGCTACCATAGCTGTCTAGAGTTAAAGACTGCTGTACCTGTGACAAAGTTAATATTCTATATATTTTGATTAGACACATGCTACAAAGTGAACAAGGTAGAAGGGCACGATTGTCTTTCAAAAGCTTGTGATTTTATGTTATATTTATTTAAATACATTATGTATGTGTTATTTTTTTCTTAAACGAGTTAGACATTTCTGCCAGTTCACGTTACTATTTTATTATACACAACTTTGGAGTGAAAAGCTTTTATTACATCACTCCACAGAGGTAGGCACTCCTCACTTAACTGTAGCTTATATTTTTGTAAGAATGAGACATAATCTATGTTCAGGCATTGTGAAATATCATTCTAACTTATTCAGACTCGGCAGAAAACGGCCCTCTTCCATGTTATTTATTTACTTTTAATTTTATTTTATTTTACATTTGTTGACCGGGATAGTCCGACTGGATAAATGTCCATTTTCAGTGGAGGCCCTGAGAGAAAAGCTCCAAAGGTAGTTACAAAAGCAAACATAACATAATACTCATTAAGCAAAGTTTACAGTCTCTGTTGAGACATGTAAGTTATACAATATCACAAACATGATATAGTTTAACAAATAACACACATAAATTGCAGATGAAATAGTGTTGGTACATAGATATTGCTAAAGATATAGTCAGGTTTGGAGGTATGTTCGATATCACAGATCTGGAGTCCAAGAGGACAATATCATTTGTAGACACAAAATATGCATCATCTAGATCCTGTCACTGAATACTCTTCAAACCATAGCTGTGCTCTGAAATCCTGTCAGACAGATCAACAGACTATAGAAGTGAAAAGTCCAACCTCTGAGTCCTTTCCTCACAATGACTGTATTCATTTTAACTCTGACAATGTGTATTCAGCTTTCATTCCACAAATTTTGGGACCAAATATTTTTTAACAGTAGTTATACACTAACAAACCTTTGTAGCACATTCCACATGTTATTACAGGGCTCACACTCAGCTATGCCTAACATCTAGTCGCGCTTATCCATAACTGCATTGCACCTGATTATTATATGTCTCAGTTTTCCATTATTTTCAGATTCTTACCATGTGGAAATTGTTTTGTTGTTCATTTGTTTTTCTTTCCACGTTTGTGTGGCTTACTGTAATTGTGTAGGTTGTCAGTGGTGGTATTGTAAATTTGTTTAGAATTCTTATCTGAGATTAACACCTCACTTTATGATATCAGTTCTGCATCACATTTTGGGACTTTGCAAATGGATTGCAACCTGAAAAGTATTTAAGTACTATGGTAAATAATGTGGACTCCTTTCTTAATTTGAGACAATAAACAATGTATTATAATTTCTTGTACTGTTTAATTGTATGTGCTTTCCATCATTGGCAGAACATGGAGCCTGGTTAGATGAGAGAAACCAACTAGCTGACTTCCTCAAAAAGCATGAATGGTGTGGGCTTCTATCCCATACATGTTCAAACAGTAGAGTTTGCTCCCCTTTCCTGTTTGGATTTATCACTACTTTTTGTCTCATTTTGACTACTCTGTGTGAACTTCTGTCTTAAATTTGTTCAGTGGTAACACTGCATGTTTTGAACTGCTCTGTTATGCACACTATTGTCATAGACTTAAATCACTGCCATTTATTATGTATTATTCTAACTGCAAATGGTGTAGAGAATCCACTGCAGCTAGGTTGACCTCTTCCTAGTAGTGCCAACCTACTATATTCTTGTTTGCTTGCTTAGGATGACACTACCTTAAGTACACATGTACTCAGTTTTCTCTAATACATTTTCCAGCAACTAGCTAAGAGCTTTTCTTTTGGTTATTCCAGAGATGTTAGTTAATGTTATCCCCCATAATGTTACCAGTGTTTCAGAAAGAGAAAACCAAGATCAACTTCACCTGACTGCATTGATAACAATAATCCTGGGATGACAACACATACTTGGGTGTAAGAAGGCTCTCTGTACTACTGCACTATTAGCTGTGTTAACATCTCTAGTGGTTTCTTTCTTCTCAAGAATGTTCCATTTACAAGACTATTTGCTAGCAGTCTTTAACACTGCACATGCTCTATGGGCCTAAGTAGGACTTAACATTATTAGGAAGCCTTTGTGACAAGCAGCAGGTGTCAGTATACTTTGGCATAAATGACATCAGCACCCCATCTCCCTACCATCAGTATGAATGCTCATGCTTTCTCTCTATACACACACACACACACACACACACACACACACACACACACTTAGGCAAAATAGACTATGAGGTAAAATCTCCTTCTACCTCTCTCCCCATATATTAAACGTCTTCATTTTCCTCTTTTTTATGTTTCTTCCTGCTTTCTCAATCCACAATGTCTGTGGCTCTAGCATTAGAATAGTGGCATAGTGGCACATTCTGCCATTAGAACTCAGAGTCCATCCTACTCATGCATCTTTATAAACGTGGTTTGGAGAAGAATATATACTTCAGTCACACTTGCTCTCATCTGTGAAGTGGAATTCCAGAGACAAAAATATGTATAGATAGACAGATATATGTAAAAATATATAAATATATAGACAAATATGTATTTACATGCACACACACAAGTGTGAGTGTGTATGTGTGGAAGTTATTTACATTGTGACCTTCTGTCACATTTTGAACCATTTTGCTTTTGCCATAAAGTGAAATCACTTCAAATTATGGTCCAGCAGAGAGTTTTATCACTAAGAATCCATAAATGGAGTGTGGTTTTATGTTTTTAGCATGAAAGTATGTCAAATTAATAACCACAGCTCACAACACCCAGGGAATGATCAACCAGCAACCGAGGTTAAAGTTACGAACTTTTAATCCAACAAAATAAAATACATAAAGCATATATAAATGCATACACTGAATTACTAGCACTTTCATCTCAATTACATTGACTTCATTACATGCAGATGCAAAAAAGTATATGCCTTTTATAGTGTGATACCATTCATTAATTACTCAATTAAAATTAAACTCTCTTTAAAGGGACATCATATTCAAACTTAATAATACTTTAAAATGATGAGTTGTTAATAAATTAATGATAAAACATGTGACATTTCTAAAATCTTCATTGTAAAAATAATTTTATGATAAAAAGACCTTAAATAATTTAAACATTTAATGTAAAAACCAAAATTAAAACAGGTAGGTACTATAAGTTTATGTTAAAATGACACAGGTAATTCAAAATTGTGTGTTTCTCCCTCTTGTGGCCATTCTCGGTATTCATTTTCCAAACCATTGTGATGCATTACAAATCTAAATGAGGGCTTCTCCTTTTACTACAAATTAGGAGCTCTCATTTTCAATAAGGGGACTACTGAGATATTTTCATTTAAACCTGGTGGGGTGGTGGCTTGTAAAGTTATCTGCCACCATAACTCCCTATACTCAATCCTTTCTTCCCATAGACTTCCTCTCATTTTCCTCTTTACACACTCTAATACAAAAAATGTATAACAAGCTTTTTTACAGTCCTGGGAATGTTTGAATAAAGTGTTCATCCTTTTTGGTTTGTATATAATAGTTATGTCCAGATATCCTTTTTTTAAATTTGTGCTCTGTCTTTCCAACGTAAAAGGGCTGACATTTTTCACAACTAGCAGTCACAATTGAAGAATTCGTTACCATTAAGCCACCTATTCCTACTAACTAAAAATATTCCCTCACTGTTGGCAATATAACCACATTGTGATCAATGCCCACACTTGAAAGTACCCATCTTTCATCTGTTAAAGTTATACAGTTTATGATTATTTTCTATCAGACCTTTCAAATTCTGAGAATTTTTGTATACAACTGTTAATGTATTTCTTGGAATATTGTCTAAGTCAGTGAAACCTATAAGTTTCTCCCATTCAGCTTCAACAATTCTTCTAGTCATAGTAGCACTTGTGTTGTATTCTAAAACCATAGCTTTCCCCAAATCCTCCTCATTTTTCTATTTTATATCCAGTCTCTCTACTAAAGTTTCACCTAAGATAGGTCTGAATCCATCTTTCCTACCTTCATAGACCTCCCTTTTTGCATATTCTATTATTTTGTTTGGATAATTCCTTGCCTTAAATAAACCCTCTAAAAACCTACTGTCTGTTTCAAACTCTCCAGCTTCAGATGTCATCCTACTTGGGATGCACAAATTGCCCTTTAAAAAATTTTCTTTTTATAATGTAATGGGTGTGCACTGTTGTAATGTAAGTACGAATTCGAGAAGGTAGTCTTTCGAAAAATTCTGGAGTTAAAACTATTATTCTTTTTATAAATTTCTATATTTAAATATTGCAGTTTTTCTTGAGAAATGCTATGAGTAAATTCTAAAAATTTAGAAGCATTGTTTAAAAAAACATAAATTCTTGTATTTTATTCACTGAAGCTACTCGTAAAATACATACATCATCCAAAAATCTTCTGTACATTATCCAACAATCATTGTAAATAGATCTTAAAACACACTTCTCTTCCCATTTTGCCAGAACTAAATTTGCATACATTGGGGCCAAGCTGTGCCCATTGCCACCTCCTTAATTTGGTGGTAAAACTCTCCTTTAAATATATAAAATTGTATTTTAAAACCTAATCTAAAAGATTTAAACAAACATTCATTTTGTGTTAGTTCCCCATCCTCAAAGATAACCTCTTCCAACATTTGCATACCCTCCATGTGGGTGGTGGATTTGTTCTCTAGCGCTTTCCGGTGTAACTGCTTCCAAAGAGCACGAGCATGTTACTAAATATGCCAATACCCTGGCTTTTTTAAGATGTACTATTTTGCAGCACAGCTGTCAGTCTAACCCCTGTATTATGGATGTCATACACTTTGCACTTTTATCTGGAAATCCATCTTCTCCTCCTCCTCTGTGATTTGTCCAGGAATTTATTTTCAGTTGTAGGAAGCACAAAGAAGCCTTGGCATTTTACACAGAACTCCCCATTCCAAGCATTTCTATTACAGACTTCTCATTAGCTAACTTTTGGCCTCTATGTGATGCTTCATAATAGTGATCAGCACTTTTAATCTTTCCTGTAGTTCAACGAAGTACACTTTTGATGTGTCTCTTCTCCATTTCCAGTATCTATTTGATTGTACCCAAGAGCCCTCTATGCTGTTTATCATCTAAAAATTGAAAGGAATTGCATAGAGGTTTGAGGTATCTCTTGGACTGAAATCATTTAATATAGTAGCAGTTGTTATAGTTTTTCCTATCCTTTTCAACAAGCTTCCTTAACTTAGATTTTTGGGGTCCTATTAAACAGTTCCACCAAACCATCCATTTGTGAGTGGTATACCGATGCTCCATCTGCTTCATGCAGAAGCATTAGCTGAAGCATTTCATGAGTTTGTCCTTTCGGATTTATTTTGGTACCACCATTCAGGAAAATAATGTTAGTTCCTTTGTAAGTTGTTTAGAAGATAGCCATTCTAAGGAGAATAGCTTCAGGAAACATGATAGCATAGTCTACCACCTCCAGAGTCCAATGGATCAGAATAATGGTCCCATAATATCCATAAAAGTTCTTTCAAAGGATACTGTTATTTATTTGTTTATTTCATTTGTTAACTGGGTTAACCCTCTGGACACAAGTGTCCCATTTCATGTGCAACTTGTCATCACTCTGGTTAAATTACTTGGTCAGAGTCATGCAGTAGGCAAGTGGAGGTAGAAGGAATCATATCCTGTACCCTGGTCTGCAGAATGCAGCTCATTAACAGCTCAGAACCTTAGTCCTTTATATTAACTGCAAGAATGTTTGTGACAGGCAGTTTTTCTTTTTCTTTAATTTTGGCAATTGAAATAACTGGCATAATAATTCTCAATCTCCTTCAGGACTCTAGGCCAATATAACTGTACAAGACTGCTTGACTTTAGTTTTATCCATGCCTAAATGACCATACCCCAGTGCATGACTATGGGACATTTTTGTGGCCACATGCCTTAACAGCTTGATTACAATAACTGGTATATCATGCCCTAACTTTTCCTGGATACTCTACAGAGTGAGTCATCCTGCATTTCAAAATAGAGATGAGTTGGTGTAGGTCAAATAGGGAAATCATCACCATCCTGGATATAATATTTTCCCTGGCACAGCTTGACATCACATCCTCTATCTGAAACTAAAGCTCATCTAATCTATCTTGTGGGCCAGAAAGAATGAGAATCTCCTCCTCTCTGACATGGGAGAGAGAAGGTTGTATGACTTCTCCTACTAAAGCAATCTCTGGAACCTCTTACTCTACATTCTTGCCTGAGAAAAAGGCTATCTTACTGCAGTGTTCCGAAGCTTTCTCTTTATTATCCCCTTGAAACACAGTACCACAACCCCTTTATTTGGAATTCTTCACCACACTTCACTCTATCATGTGTTTTTAACACAAATCTGATTTCTTGGAACCTTATTTGTTTATTTATGCATAGCTGTGATGGTCTAATAATCCTTTTCAGGAAGGACCCATGCACAAAGACAAACTGATAGCATTTTCAATATTGGGGGAAGAGTTGTATGGACCAACCACTTTGGGAATCTACTGTGCTGCACAGTATCCTCAAGACAGGCGAACATGGATCCCAGACTGCAAACCGTGGCAGGGCTAGCTACTCGACGGTGTGAAATATGGTGATTCGGTCATGTTGACTAATGTTGCCAAAAAATGGGCATGTGTAGTTACCGGTGATAAGTGGTTTGAGGACCTGGCCTACTCTGACCCACACCAGGGTCCAGTGCTAATGGTGGGAGAGGTATATGTGCCCCTATTGGCCAGTATGTGCCCACCATAAAGCCCAGGACCCCTGGGTCAATAAGCTACTCGCTGGTCAGTGTCTTGTTGCCCAGCCTTGGTTACTTGGGATACCTCTGTTGAGCAAAAGCTGGACATAAAACCAACCAACCTGCCAAACATAAACTGAGAATTGCTATGCTTAATGGAAGTTCACTGACAGGATGCATCTTAAGTGGATGAGATGATGATATGGAGGAGGTTGGACATCCTATGTATCCAGGAGGCAAGATGGAAGGGCAGTGCAGCAAAGCCACTTGGCTTGGGATCCAGAGTCTACTACTCTGGTTGAGGGCAGGCTTGAAATGGTGTAGGAATTGTGGTGAGAGAGAGGCTTCAGAAGGCAGTAAGGGATATCATCAAAATTAATGACAGACTCAAGGCATTCAGACTTCAGTGTAATGATAGGGCAGTATTCATAATCTCAGCCTGTGCCCCACAGCAGGGTTGTGATAGTGAGCAAAAGAGTGCATTCAGACAGCAGTTGCAGGACCTACTAGATAAAGCAGGATAACATGAATTGGAATTGATAATGGGTGACTTGAATGCACATATCGGGACAGACAGAACAGGATATGAGGACTGCCTGGGTCCACATGGGTGGGGTAACAGGAATAAAGAAGGAGAAGCCATTCTAGACTTCTGTCAGGCAAATGGCTTGATACTAGCCAACACATGGTTCAGAAAGAGAGACAGTCACAAGATCACATACAAGAGTAGTCAACATGCAACTCAGGTAGACTTCCTCCTAGTAAGGAAAAGGCACTAGAGCAGAATCCATGATTGCAAAGTCATCCCCAGTGAAACAGTCGGCCCACAGCATAAACCACTTGTTGCCACAATCAGCTGCAAGCAGTGGTCAGAAAAGGCTCTAAGGTCAACAGAGACCAGGCTAAAGACCTGGAAGATGACTGGAGAAAAAGTACAACAGCTCAAGGAATTACTCAGGGCTCTAGCATCCCAAGAAGATGAGGAAATAGTTGAGTTGAAGAAGAATGGCAGCACCCAAAAACAGCATGTGTTAGGACTACAGAAAAGATATGTGGCAGAGCCAGGTATGGAAATAAGTTACATAAGGAAAGCTGATGGTGGAATGCAGAAGTCCAGGAAGTCATCAAAAGAAAGGAGGAGTGCAGGAAGAAGTGGAAAACAGAAAAGACTGACCAGGCTAAGAAGGACTACTGGTTGGTTAACAAAGAAGCTAAGAAAGAAGTTGTAATAACAAAGATTAGAGCATCAGAGGCACTGTAACATAATCTGGAAAGTGACTCAGTAAGAGGCACAAAAAACTATATCAGGTTGCAAGACAAAAACAGAAAGATAAAGAAGATAGTCAGACACCCTTCATAAGGGATGCCAGCAACATCCTGCTCACCAGCTCAGAGGATATTAAAGGCAGATGGAAGGAGTATTTCCAGCAGCTTCTGAATGAAGAAAAGTCCACAGAAGCTGTATTGCCACAGAAACAGCTTACAATGAGAGAAGAAGAGGACCCCACCCTAGAAGAAGGAAAAACAGGACTAAAGAAGATGAAGTCAGGGAAAGCAGCAGGCTCAGATGAGGTCACAGCAGATATGATATGAAATGCTGGGTGAGATAGGGGAAAAATGGCTCCTGAGGGTACTAATAGCAGTGTGGAGACAAAGGCGTATTCCAGATGACTGGAAAATAAGCATACTTGTGCCAGTGTACAAGAACAAAGGGGACAGCCACAACTGTGGGCAGTACAGAGATATCAAACTGCTATTACACTGCATGAAAGTTCTGGAGAGGGTGATTGATAAATGGATATGCACAGTAGTAGAATGTAAGATGGGAGATGAGTTGTTTGTATTCAGATCAGGATGTAGCACAACTGACCCGATGTTTGCATTGAGACAGATACTTGAGAAGAAGCTAGAGATGAGGAGAGAGTCCAACTGGGCATTCCTAGACTTGGAGAAAGCATGACAAGGTCCCAAGAAAGCTGATCTGGGCAGTACTGTGGTGGTTTGAAGTCCCAGAAATAATGGTAGAATTAGGGCAGGCTATATACAAGAGCCCAATGACTCAAGTATAGACAGTGTTTGGCCTCATAGAGGGGTTCCCAGTGGGTGTGGTTGTACATCAGGGTTCAGCTCTAACCCCACTGCTGTTTATACTAGTGATGGACTACAATAGCAAACAGGTTGGGGGGGACAGAGCAACAAAGCTGCTGTATGCAGATGATGTGGCAGTACAGGCAGACTCTGAGCTAGATAGTCAGCAAAGGATAGGATAATGGAATGCAAATCTCAAGGCACATGGGATGAAACTAAGCACAGATAAGACAGTGGTAATGTCAGTAAATTGGGGAATTGAGAAGAAGCAGAGAATAGAGATAGAACGGAAGATAGTGGAACAGTTAAACAGCTTCAAGTATCTGGGAGGAATAATTGAGGAAAAAGGTATTCTGACTGAAGAGGTCAAAGCTAGAATCAGAGGGGCTGCAGCCAACTGGCATAGAATATAAGGTGTAGTCTATGACAGAAGAATTAGAAAACAAAAGAAGCACTCCACAGCTTAACGGCAACACTTTAATGTAGAATAAAAACAGTAAGCGCTTTCACGTTACAAAGAACGTTTCTTCAGACTTCAAAAAACACATATCCTGACTGCATTTAAATATACATCTATACACTTACTAACCAGCCACTAAAGGCAGATCATTAATTCTTGATATTATATAAATATATATATCGTATGAACATTATAGATAATGAATA
>NC_056749.1:507066340-507073840 GCF_019279795.1 Protopterus annectens
TTGGCTTGTAGTCTTATTATCCATTTGTTCTCTCTTTCTTCTGTGTAATTTCTGATGTTACCCAGTCTCTCTGTTCTTAGAATCACTTCCAGTGCCATGAATTTAAAACTGTGTCTAGATCCTACTGTAATAACATGTTTGGCCAGAGCATTATTTTCATTTTCTTTGTTTATGGCATAAACATGTTCTCTGACCCTTTCTCTTAGGGTCCTATTTGTTTTACCCACATAAAATGGTGCACATAATTGGCATTGAGCTAAGTAGATCAAATCTCTAGATCTGCAGTCAGCATATTTATCAAATGTGAACTTTCTTCCATTGTCAGGGTGGATAAACTCATTCCCATTAAGCATATAGCTACACTGATTACAGTGTCTACATGCAAAAGTGCCCTTCCTTTGTGAATGTATTGACTCTTTTCTATTGTCTTCATAACAAAGTAGTCTTTTTAGAGACTTCATATTTTTATAGGTAACATTTGGTCTATCTCCTGCCAATTCTCTAATTCTATCAACTACCATTAACATTCTCCAATTGTTGTTTATAATTTCTTTAATTCTACTATTTTTGTTTGTATATGGTATGACTAACCTACTTACTTTATTATCACATTTTTTCTTACTCATCATTTGTTCACTTCTGTCATATCTGAATAAAAAAGGTTTCCCTTTATCATTCCTGTATCCAATATTTTCTGAAATAATGGTGTCTACATCCTGTCTATCATAGCCCCTCTCTAAGAAACTATTCTTCAACGTATTTTGTTGTTCATCATATCTATTATCATCAGTCACTAGCCTAGATATCCTTAGGGATTGACTTTTCACTATATTGGGGTAAATGTGTCTTGGATGCATACTATTATGATGTAGTAAATTATTTCTCCAACAAGATTTTCTGTATAGATCTGTACCTATTTCTTTGCCCTCTTTTTTGATATGTACATCTAAAAACTCTATATGGTTAGAGGAAAAAGTATGTTCAAATCTTATAAAATCTGTCGTGCCATTTATGTATAAGACAAAATCATTCAATTCTTCCACTGCACCATTCCATACAAGGAAAACGTCATCCACAAAATGTTTATATAGTTTTATGTTCTCCTTAAATGGAGCATCTCTTAAGACATATGTGCCCTCCCAGTATGCCATAACTAAGTTTGCATAGGAGTTTGCACATGGTGTCCCCATTGCTACACCTTTCTTCTGAAGAAAATATTTGTTATCATATGTGAAGACATTATTCTCCAAAACTATCTGTAATAACATCATATATCTCATAATGAGATCTCTAGGGACATTCTTTTCTATTAATAAAAGCCTAACATATTCCATGCCTACCTGATTAGGTATACATGTAAAAAGAGAAGCTACATCTAAGGTTACTAAAATATCATCTCCCTTGTTATTCATGGAAAGAATATAATCCGCATGACTATATAGGAAATCTTCTGTATCTTTTATTACAGATCTAATTTCATTAACTACTGGTCTAAATTGTTTTTCTAGATAAATAGTTAATGGTTCCATAGCCCATCCCTTTCCAGAGACTATCGGTCTCAAGGGGGGGTTGGTTAGACTTTTGTGTATTTTGGGTAACCCCCTGAAACTGGGGATTACTGGTTCTTCAACCAAAAAATATACATACAAATCATTATCTATCACATTACAAAGAAGTAAATCATATAGCATCTCATGTGTGCCTTTAATTATTTTATCTAATGACACATTGTTCAGAGCTTGGTATGTATCAGCTTCCCCTAGTAAACTATTAATTTTATCATCATACATACATCTATCTAATACTTCCACAGAACCTCCTTTGTCTGCTTGTCTGATAACTATCTCCTTATTAATCTGTAACTTTTTCATGGCTTCATTTTCACCATGACTCAAATTATAAAATTCAGGTTTTTCGTTCGCTTTCATGTAATATTCTAACAAGTCCCTTTCACATGCTTTCTCAAATGCTTCTAATATTGAATTAGCTTGTGGTACAAAAGTGGAGGGTTTTTTAAAAACATTCTCAACAGTTCTTTCATCATTCTCAAATATTAATTTTAAACCCAAATTCCTTACAAACATCTTTATGTCAATTACAATATCAGTAACATCAGCATATCTTGAAGGTATGAAAGATAAACCTTTGTCTAATAACGCTTTCTTATTTTTAGTCAAAGCAGACAGGATGTAGACATCATTATTTCAGAAAATATTGGATACAGGAGGGATAAAGGGAAACCTTTTTTATTCAGATATGACAGAAGTGAACAAATGATGAGTAAGAAAAAATGTGATAATAAAATAAGTAGGTTAGTCATACCATATACAAACAAAAATAGTAGAATTAAAGAAATTATAAACAACAATTGGAGAATGTTAATGGTAGATGATAGAATTAGAGAAATGGCAGGAGATAGACCAAATATTACCTATAAAAATATGAAGTCTCTAAAAAGACTACTTTGTTATGAAGACAATAGAAAAGAGTCAATACATTCACAAAGGAAGGGCACTTTTGCATGTAGACATTGTAATCAATGTAGCTATATGCTTAATGGGAATGAGTTTATCCACCCTGACAATGGAAGAAAGTTCACATTTGATAAATATGCTGACTGCAGATCTAGAGATTTGATCTACTTAGCTCAATGCCAATTATGTGCATCATTTTATGTGGGTAAAACAAATAGGACCCTAAGAGAAAGGGTCAGAGAACATGTTTATGCCATAAACAAAGAAAATGAAAATAATGCTTTGGCCAAACATGTTATTACAGTAGGATCTAGACACAGTTTTAAATTCATGGCACTGGAAGTGATTCTAAGAACAGAGAGACTGGGTAACATCAGAAATTACACAGAAGAAAGAGAGAACAAATGGATAATAAGACTACAAGCCAATAGAGGACATGGCTTGAATGAAAAAATCTCACTCAAGCCATTTTTATTAGCCAAACCATACAAACACTGAACTATCCTTAGGTTGTCACTCATGGAACATAATTTATTTATTTGTATTGTACATGCACTTTTGATAGCTGTAGATGTTTACAAGAGTTTTTTCCTAGATATTTATATATATATCTATATATATATATATATATATATATATATATATATATATATATATATATATATATATATATATATATATATATATATATATATATATATATATGCACCTATTTTCATATGTCTATTCCCATTACATGATAGTTATAACAATCATGAATATTATTATTATTACAATTTAAGATTATAAATATTAGAAGATGCAACATAATACCTATATTTAAATAAGATGTTTATTTTGTGTATATATATATATATATATATATATATATATATATATATATATATATATATTTTTTTTTTAAAAACTTTTTAAAAAACTTCTATATTTATTAAAGAAATACAAGTTTTGTTGGTTATTTATACAAGTGATATATTTATATGATATAAATATGAATGTGCATATATGTTTTTATTACAATGTAGTTTTGTACCATTTTATTATAAAGATAGATATTTTATTATAAGCACTTTCATTTATAAAATCTATAGAATGTGTTTTTATATATACTTTTATATATTCATCTATATTTATATATTATTAAATAGAATCAATTATTTATTTTCTTACTCATTATCTATAATGTTCACACAATATATATATTTATATAATATCAAGAATTTTTGTTAAAATTTTAAAACAGTTGGTCACACAATATATAGGTAGGACGTTTTTGTTATATAAGGTTTATAAAGAGTTTCCCTTAGATGTATATGTATCTAATTGATGAAGACATAATTAATTGATAAATTAATTCATTTGATTGTTTAATGATCTGCCTTTAATGGCTGGTTAGTAAGTGTATAAATGTATAATTAAATGCAGTCAGGATATGTGTTTTTTGAGGTCTGAAGAAACGTTCTTCGTAATGTGAAAGCGCTTACTGTTTTTATTCTACAATAAAGTGTTGCCGTTAAGCCATGGAGTGCTTCTTTTGTTTTCTAATTCGCTAATAGAGACTTTATCTTGAGAGGCACCTAGCCCAGGACTGGTTTGTTTTTCTGAATTTTATGACAGAAGAATGCCAAAGAAGCTGAAAAGTAAGGTGGACAAGGCAGTGGTGCAACCAGTACTTCTGTATGGTACAAAAACCTGGGCAGTAAAGCCAGAATAGGTGAAGAAGCTAGAGGTGATGGAAATGAAGTGCTTGAGAAAGGTGTTAGGATTTACACTGTTATTATATCATATTTGGGACAAGGAACAACTAATTGCTATCAAACTATACTGAACTGGGTTTCTACCTCTACCTGTGAACTAGGTAATATATTTTCTCCCCATGAATACATTCTATCTCAGTGCGCTTGGGTAACTGATCCTTCTTTTTATAGATGAGTACTCACATGGTACTTGAATCCAGAAGTCCCTCTAATTCTTCCCAGTGCACCCTTATTAAATGTTTAGTTTATTTTGCAGTAGTGATGTATCAGCATACATTCTTCGTCTGTCTTGACATAACCAGATCGCATCCTGTAGCCTCTTCACCCCCCCAACTGACTCTTTATATGTTCATACTGGAGTTTCCTGCTACACTAATCAGCAATGTGTCCTCGCATACCACCCCTAAAGCTCAAAATAAAAATCAGTCCCTTACACATTGTTTTCACTATTACCTTAGCAGAGGTTTCGTTAAACATTCTCATAACATAATATTTTTTCTATGAATCTTTCAAAAAATCTTTTGGCATCAACTGGGCATACCCAGTTTTAAATGGCAGCCAGTAAAGATATCTGAAATCTATCACAAGGATTCCCAGTATTGTTTTATCTGTTAATACTCTCAAGGTCTATTCAACATTTTACCAGATATTTTAATTTAAATTAGTGTACCATTATTGGGTTGCCCCAAGAAAAGTTAACTCATGGAACTTTAAGTCTTGAGCATTAGAAGTGATTCTTACACTTGTCATCTTCTTCTTTTGGCTTTTCCTGGTTAGGGGTTGCCACAGTGGATCAACTGTCCACTCATGATTGGAACTCGTGTTTTACGGTGTTGAGTTGCCAGCCCGATGCCCAACCTTCCACAGAAGGCACACACATGCATGCCAAAAATGATAATTTCTTTACTTTCCAAAGTTATTCGAGGACAAAGAATGTATATCCATGTGAGTACATAAGGGTTTGTGTAATCTGGAAGGCTCCCCTCCCTCCTCATTAGCAATGCTTTCAGACATTGTCAGACAGTCTTTTAGATGTTTATTTATTCTTATTAATAAATTTATTTATTTATTTATTGATTGCATTTATTAACCAGGAAAGTCTATTGGGCCAGAAATGAGCCCATTTTCAGTGGAGGCCCATGGAGAAAACCTCCACAAAAATATATACAAAGATAAATATTAATACACTTCAGAAAAGTTCTCAAAATTAGGTACAAAGAACATGTTGATTCACATAACAGAGAAACTAGGTATAAATCCCTATGTCACAAAATGGGTTGCCAAATGGCTCACTGACAGAATGCACACTGTAAAAGTTGCAGACTCCAAGGTAGTGACAAGTGGAGTGCCACAAGGTTCCATCCTGGGACCTCTCCTGTTTGGTATCTACTTCTCTGAAGTACAGGCTAACACAGAAGGCCTCTGGCTGACGAAGTTATCAGATGACTGCAAACTAGGAGCCATAGTCAAGTCCCTAAATGATGTGGACATTCTGCAGAAGGGCCTCACTGAGACAGATGCCTGGTGTCAGAGCCATGGCCTCAAGCTCAATGCCAAAAAGTGCATTGTCATCCCGTTTGGTAAAAACTCTGTACCCATGAACTATCACATAGGCAGCAATCTACTTAACACCAAATGCATGATAAGAGACCTTGGGACTCAGGTGGACAGTAGTCTCTCCTTTGATAGTCACATCACCACAGTAGTCAGGAAGTCCTTCTACGTGGCACACCTCATCATAAAAGGGTTCTCATCCAGGAAAAAAGAGGTCATTGTTCCCCTCTACTCGACACTCATTAGACCTATTATAGAGTACAACACCCCTTTTGGACTGTACCTCACAAGACATCTGCAGCAGCTGGAAAGGCCACAGAAATACCTCACAAAGAGGATTACTGGCCTCAAACAAATGCCCTACACTGACCACCTCAAAAAACTCCAGCTTTACTCCGTAGCATATTGTCTACTCCGAGGTGATCTCTGCCTAACATATAAAGCTACGTGAAACCCAGAGCTGTTGGACATGCTACACCTAAAGAAATCCCAATCCCTCCAAGCTACACGCTCTAGGGACCTAAACCTTGTCACCACAATAAACAGGACATGCTGGAGGGATAGATTCCTGTCCCAGAGACTTCCTATACTCTGGAACAAGCTACTCATCTGTGTCAAGCAAAGTTCTTCATTAGCACTCTTCAAGAATAATCTTAATGAGTGGATAGGAAATATGAAGTACACCCCGGGGATCACTTCTGTGTCTCTGCTGAACAGTTGCACAGGAAAATAACTTTCTTGGGTGGCGTAAGCTATGGTACCTTGCTGGCTAGGCTTACATAGGCCCTTGGGCCAATAGCATAGTACCTACCTATGAACCTATAAACATCAGGCAGTACTAATACATTGAATGAAACTAATAAAAACAATATTGAAAAAGTTACAGTTGTGGAAAAATAGAAGTAATAAATGGCAATATGTTCACATAACACATGATGAAAAATAAAACTGCAAGGTTTGTAGAGTGCATGCAAATACTGTTTGAATGTGATATATCTGCTAGGCTAAATGCCATGGAGAGTTGAGTGCAGTGTAAGAAATAGTTGAAGATTAGAAGGGCTAGGGAGGTTAAGGACAATTTAAAGTGACATGTTTAATGTTCTGTACAGTAGAAGGGCTACAGTAGAAACATGATCAATGGTTGTGCCACTGGCTTGCCTACCACTACCATCCACTTTGCAGCAGTGGTCATGATTTGGAAAAGCTGTTCCATGTGAACATCATGTACTTTTCTCCTCAAGGAAACAGACAAACATCCATATCGTTAGACTAGCCTGAAGAACTCTATGATAATTTGACTTAAAGCCAGGGTCATCAATGTAAAAAAAAATCTTCCCAGTCACTAAGGGAAAATGGAACTTTACATTGGTGAAAGGAGTTTTAGCTGTCAGCATCACCGAGCAGATGCAACACAGTCAAGTACCATAAATGCCAACACTCTCACAAAACACTGGATTTTAATAAAGACAATGTAAAACAGGCTACCTTTGCCAGGAATATAATCAAAAGTAGTGAAATAATAAAATGAAGCAATCCACTCTGCAGTGCAGTAAACTGTTCTTTTTGTTGTTATCCACAGTAGCAGCAATACTCAGTTCAAGTGCTTAATATAACATTGAAGGCTGAAAATCATTCATAGGTTCATAGATTAGTACTACACTAACTGCCCTTGTGAGCCATTTTAAGCCTAGCCAATTACCTTATGTGAGAATCAG
>NC_056749.1:507076340-507111340 GCF_019279795.1 Protopterus annectens
CACAAGAAAATAATTTTCTTGTGTGACAAAAGACAGGGTACCTTTTTGGCTAGGCTTATATAGGCCCTAGGGCCAATAGCCTAGTACCTACCTATAAACATACCACACGTAACCAAAAGGAAAAAAGTCAGAAACAAATTCCACTCCGAACTACACACATGCTCGCACACACACACACACGCACACACACACACACACACACACACACACACACACACACACACACACACACACACACACACACACACACTGTTTTATATGGGACTCTGCCTCCACACCCCTTATTTATACTACCTTCACAGTCATACAACTGCAACCAGAAGAACACACCAAGAGTAAGCTATACTTAACAAAACATGAGTTTGTGATGACCCTGCCCTGGTCCAGCAATCAAGGAGCCTCAGTCCTCACCACTAACACCAGGGAGGTTGTCTCCTAAAAGAGGAAAGGGTGACTAATACACACAGTAAAGTACAATTTCCATTAAGTGCAGACAGAGATCATAGTCAGTCAGGGGCTGGCTGTTCCCTTGCTCACCAGATCCCCAATAAGACTCCCCACTGGCACAGCTATAGGGTCCAGGTCTCAGCCTAACTGGGTAAGCTAGAACCTCCAGTAACCTCTCTGTCCAACCAGCGCTTTGTGTCCCTGCCCAAGTAGCTGAAACAACACACACACACTTTGAGATAAGTATTTATACACTTTGCATACACTTTTGGGAAAGGTTGACACAGATTCTCCAGCTGTGCCCCTTTACCCAGACTATACAGTAGTAATTACTGCCACCACCCAGTTAATAATATCAGCTACTAAAAGGCCCTTAAAAGGGTGTCCAATTATTACTGTGTAATATCAATAACCAATGGTAATGTGACTATACAGTCAAAGGCTTATCAAAGTGGCCTATTACAATAAGCTCTATATAAATATGCAATGTACTCTAGAGCTTATCTCTACACAAAGCAGCCACAGGTAGAAGGTTTTGAAAATATTTAATAATAAATAATTAAAACACAAGACAAAACTACTACACCCCAGAGATATCCAAGAGTTCACAGATCACACAGAAACTTAAAATAATACAGTAGAACAGGTCTGGTTTCAAAGAAAAATACCTAATTAATCTTTACTAGCTTTAACTATTCCTACAAGATATCACAGTGTGAAAAACTTGCATGTGAGGATAAGCAGAGTGCTGATAAGCTAGATGTCCATATCAAAATGCTCCCGGTCTCTTGTGAGAAATAGCATTTAAACATTACTAACAAACATGTGTCTAAGGCCCTCCCAAAATTACATAATTTTTGACACTTAGGTTTTCCCAGTATTCATATTGCATCATCTTAACACCTGGTCTGTGTTCTCAGGCCGCAAACTGCATTATTTAGCAATCTAACCCCTGCACAGAAGCTTACAACAAAAGAAGACATTTCACATGTATATACTAACGGAAACTAAAGCAATAAAGCACCTTCCACATCTAATTTCTAGTCATAAACTTTAGCCTTAAAACAATGGGCATGAAATCTTCATCCAGCCACACTCGGGCCAAATTCTAACATGAAAGGATACAACATGCTTCACTGGGCCAGTAGAGTGCAATGTTGTCACATATTTTGCAGTTCCACATTTCACAATGCTTTCTTACTTTTAAAAACACAAACCTGTATTTTACATTTATTTATACAGTTGATAGAATTATATATTAAATTCTATTTGACTAGGCTGGCAGCCTTCGCCCATCTCTCCCCAATCGTCACATCTATCCCCCCCCCCCCTCCGGGGAACTCAAGCAAGTTTTTCAAGTGCCCCTTGAGAAACATCGCTTGAGAGTGTCAGGTCTATCTAGATGTATACCTCACCGCATTCCCTGTCTTGAGAGCCTATCCACATTGGCATTGCTACTCCCACTGTGGTGCTGCACTGACATATCACATGCTTACAACCTCAGACTCCATCTTAGCAACTTTGCATTTTGCTGACTGGCTCTGTTTAACCATGTTAGAAGGTTGTGATCTGTCGTCACAGTGAATTTTCTTCCATACAGATAAGGATGAAGTTTTTATAGTGCCCACACTATGGCTAGACATTCCTTTTCTACCGCTGCATAGCATTCCTCCCTGGGTTGGAGCCTATGACTGAGGTAAACCACTGGGTGCTCTTCTCCCTCTGAAGAAATCTGGCTAAGTACAGCCCCCACTCTATAGTTTGAAGCATCCACCTGCTTAACAAAGTCTTTGTTGTAGTCTGAAATGGCTAACACAGGGGGTCCTCCCAAATCTTCCTTAAGCTTCTGAAATGTCTGCTCATATGCTGGGGTCCACACTACCTTATCTCTCCTGTTCTTCCTTGTCAGGTCTGTGAGGGGAGCAGCTATGGTGGTATAATTGGGAAAAAACTTTCTGTAGTACCCTGCTGTCCCTAAGAATGCCCTCACCTGCTTTTTGGTAACAGGTACAGTCCATGCCGGAATAGCTTTCACTTTGACAGGTTCTGGCCTTATCTTACCACTCCCCACTCTATGTTCTAGGTAGGAGACCTCTGCCATATCCACCTGACATTTGCTCGGCTTAATGGTCAACCCTGCCCTCTGTAGTCTGCCCAGAACCTCCCTGACATGCTGAAAGTGTTCTTGCCAGGAATGTCTGTAAATAGCAATATCATCCATGTAAGCAAGGGCAAACCCTTCTGCTCCTGCTAAGATATGATCTACCAGCCTCTTGAAAGTCACTGGGGCATTCTTCAACCCAAATGGCATCTTTGTGAACTCATACAAGCCAAAAGGAGTCACAAAGGCTGACTTCTCTCTAGCACTGGGAGTCAAGGGGACCTGCCAGTAACCCTTGGTAAGATCAATAGTTGTAAGATACTTAGCCCCACCCAGCTGCTCTAGGGCCACATCTGTCCTAGGCATGGAGTAAGCATCTGACTCTGTGTGACTACTTAATTTCCTGTAATCCACACAGAACCTGTTGCTGCCATCCTTCCTTGGCACCAACACCACTGGTGAGGCCCAGGGACTGTTGGACTCTTGAATCACCCCTAGTTCCAACAGCTCTGGTACCTCCTCCTTCAGAGTCTGTTTGACTCTCTCAGGAACCCTATAAGAGGCCTGCCTGATAGGCCTTTAGGGTCCTGTATCCACCTGGTGCTGCACCAGGTGGGTGCTCCCTGGTTTCCCTGTGAACATTCCCCCAAACTCCTGCAACACTGCTCAGATTTCTCAAACCTGGATAGGAGATAGCTGCTGGGACATTACTACCCCTTCCACTGAGGTGTCAGCCCGAGCCTCACTGAGGAGATCATTCACAAGATCTCTCTCAGATTCCTCCTGCAATCCACTGCAAATACTCAGCACAAGGGCTTCCCTATCATGGTAAGGTTTTATCATGTTAACATGGTACAGTTTGTGCCCCTGCCATCTGCCTAGCACTTCCACCACGTTGTTAACCTCACTTACCTTTCTTGCCACTTTGTGGGGTCCCTCCAAAGTTGCTTGCAACTTGTTGTGTCTGACAGGAATGAGAACTATCACCTGCTGTACTACAGCATACTCTCTAACTCGAGCATTCCTGTTATGCCATACCTTTTTCTGTTGTTGGGCATCTGCCAGGTTCTCCTGGGCCAGGCCCATGATTTTCCTGAGCCTTGTTCTGAGGTTCAGGACATATGCCACAACAGACTCCTTGTGAGACTCACACTCACCTTCCCACTCATCTTGAATTAAATCTAGAGGTCCTCTCACACACTATGCCCATACAGCAACTCAAAGGTTGAAAAACCTGTGGATTCCTAGGGAACCTCTCTGTTAGCAAACAACAGATGGGGCAAATATTTGTCCCAATCCATCTTAAACTGATCTGCAAATGCCCGTAGCATGGACTTGATTGTAGAGTTTAACCTCTCAACAAGACCATTAGTCTGGGGATAGTAGGGGGTGGTCTTCATGTGCTTCAACCCACAGAACTTCCACAGACAAGCCAGCAGGTCTGACATAAAATTGGCACCTCTATCGGACAGTATTTCTTTGTGAAACCTACCCTGCTGAAAATCTCTAGCAAAGCATTTGCCACCTTCTCGGTCTCAATGGAGGACAAAGCCCCTGCCTCAGGGTATCGTGTAGCATAATCTACAATCACTAGGATATACTTTTTCCCTTTGGAACTTGGGGTACTCAGAGGACCCACAATATCCATAGCTACCCTCTGAAATGGCTCCTCAATCACAGGCAAAGGCATCAAAGGAGCTCTCACCTTGTATCCTGCCTTGCCTACCTTTTGGCACTGCTCACAGGTCCTGCAGTACCCTGTTACATCTCTGGAAATTCCAGACCAATAGAAGTTTTGCATAATATACCTCTTTTTATGTTTTATGCCCATATGACCTGCAAAGGGAATATCATGGGCTATGCCTAGAAGCGCCAGATGGTAAGCTCTAGACACTACCAACTGCTGTACTCTCTCATCTTCTAGCCTTCCGTCAGGGGTCCACTCTCTGTACAGTAACCCTTTGTTCCAGTATGCAGATTCCCCCATCCCTTGAGAATCAGGTGCTTCCCTAGCTACCTGCCTCAGGCCTTGCAATGTAGGGTCTGAGAGCTGAGCCTGTCTCAAGTCTCTCATTGTAACCCTTCCCAGCTCTCCTTCCACAGGAAGTCTGGCATCCTCTGACAGTGGTGCCTCACTGTCAGCCTGGGTGCTGCTACTCATCTCTGTCTTTGCAGTTACCCTGTCCAAGGGAACATCAGTACCCACAAGCAGCTGTGGCTCACATTCAGTCCCACTGCTACAGTGTAGCTCACTCCCTGAAGTAACCACCTCAGCATTCCTGGCTGCAAGTATGCAATCTTTCTGGGTCTCCCCCAGGCTACCAGACCCACATTTTTGTCTCTTAGCCTCACTGCTCTTAACATCATAAGTACATTGTACTGCTTCATCCAAATCCTTCCCTCTCAGGACATCTGCAGAATGGTAGTTCCATACCCCTGTTGTCTCAAGACAACCCACTGTTGGCATTTTGTCTTTCCCACTTACTGGCTCTCTCAACTTTGGTTCCCCACCTTGCTCCGTGAACATCTGTATGCCACATGGCCCCACTGGTTGCTTCAAAACATTTAACCCTAGCTCCTGAATGTGTACCTGGACTAGTGGCTTCCCCTGCTACTGGCAGATTTTGTTGGGGCAGTCTCTGCTGCCCACCATGGGTTCCTTTAGTCCCATGAGCAGTACTGGGGGGTCCCTTTCCTGTGCAGGGCTGCCCTGCTTGCTAGGTATAGGTCACCCTTCTTCCCCAACTCCTCTGAAGTAGCACACTGTCTATCAGCTAACCAGATCCTCATGTCCTCAGGCAAAGTGCTAAGGGCTTGTTCCCTTACCAAAAGGTCTGCCAGCCCTTCAAAAGTGGTAACCTGACATCCACTCACCCAGCTATGAAAATAAGTGCTCAGTTCAACAACATATTCACCTACATTTTCATCTGCCTTGCATCTATGCTCACAAAACTTTTTCCTATACATCTCAAGTGTTAGCTTAAAACATTCTAACAAATTTATTTTTACAGCAGTATAATCAAAACAGTCAGTGTCATGCATTTTTGCTAAAGAAGTTACAGCTTTACCATGGAGTAAGGGGGTCAGGAACTGTATCCAGAGCCCTTGGTCAACTTCATACTGTTTACATACCCACTCAAACATATGAATGAAGCTATCAAAATTATCCCCCTCTTTAAACTGTGGAAGAAATTGACTGGCCTTTTGTGCTTCTGGGCTCCAGTTACTCCCTTCCCCATTACCTCCATGACTCTGGCGAAGAGTCAGCATTTCCCTCTCATGCTCTCTCTGCCGTTCCTGTTCTTCAGCTTCTAGGCTTCCTATTCTATTGGCTGCTTCCAGTTCCATACGTCTGGCCTCCAACTCAAGTCTCTTTAGGTCCAGCTGGATTTTTAAGTCCACTGCAGAAAGGTTGAGCTGTCCATTCTCTGTGGATATTGTATCTCCACTATCAGTCTGATTATCCTCCAGGCTGCTGTTTTCTGATACAGTTGTAACCAAGGCTGCAATCAGGTCTGCCTTAGTCAGGTTTCCATGCACCAGCCCCATAACCTGGCACATCTCCGCCAGCTGGTTCCTTGTCAGCTTTCCATACTCCTCTGCTGACATGCTGCCTGCTCACCCTGACTAACACTAAGCTAACAAAAGAAATAAAACAATTGTGATCTGAAATCTTGGTGTACACTGCATGGCTGTTTTAGAGTACAAAACACTTTTAGAGATCACTGTACATAAGCTACAGGAATTTGCTCTACCCACACCACTACAAGCCAATTAGTATGTGAAGTAGATCCCACCACATCAGGGAGGTTGTCAACTAGAAGAGGAAAGGGTGACTAATACACACAGTAAAGTACAATTTCCCTTAAGTGCACACAGAGATCACAGTCAGTCTGGGGCTGGCTGCTCCCTTACTCACCAGATCCCCAATAAGACTCCCCACTGGCACAGCTATAGGGTCCAGGTCTCAGCCTAACTGGTAAAGCTAGAACCTCCAGTACTCTCTCTGTCCAACCAGCGCTTCGTGTCCCTGCCCAAGTAGCTGACACAACACACACACACTTTGAGATAAGTATTAATAAAATTTCACAGACACTCCTGGGAAAGGCTGACACAGATTCTCCAGCTGTGCCCCTATACCCAGACTATATGGTAGTAGTTACTGCCACCAGCAAGTTAATAATATTAGCTACTAAAAGACCCTTAAAAGGGTGTCCAATTATTACTGTGCAATATTAATATCCAATGGTAATGTGACTATACAGTCTATGGATTATCAGAGTGGGCTATTACAATAAACTCTATATAAATATGCAATGTACTCTAGAGCTTATCTCTACACAAAGCAGCCAAAGGTAGAAAGTTTTAAACATATTTAATAATAAATAATTAAAACACAAGACAAACCTACTACACCACAGAGATATCCAAGAGTTCACAGATCACACAGAAACTTAAAATAATACAGTAGGACAGGTCTGGTTTCAAAGAAAAATACGTAATTAATCTTTACCATCTTTAACTATTCCAACAAGATATCACAGTGTTAAAAACTTACATGTGAGCATAAGCAGAGTGCTGATAAGTTAGATGTCCAGACCAAAATGCTCCTGGTCTGTTGTGAGAAATAGTATTTAAACATTAATGTCTCTAGGGCCCTCCCAAAATTACATCATTTTTGACACTTAGATTTTACCAGTATTCATATTGCATCATCTTAACACCTGGTCTGTGTTCACAGGCCACAAACTGCATTATTTAGCAATCTAACACTTGCACAGAAACTTACAACAACAGAAGACATTTCACTTGATATACTAACAGAAACTAAAGCAATAAAGAACCTTCCATGTCTAATTTCTAGACATAAACTTTAGCCTTAAAACAATGGGCATGAAATCCTCATCCAGCCATCCTCATGCCAAATTCTAACATTAAAGGATACAACATTCTTCACTGGGCCCGTGGAGTGCAATGTTGTCACATATTTTGCAGTTCCGCATTTCACAGTGTTTTCTTACATTTAAAAACACAAGCCTGTATTTTACATTTATTTATACAGTTGATAGAATTATATATTAGATTATATTTGACTAGGGTGGTGCCTTCACCCATCTCTCCCCAGTCGTCACAGAGATGACCATAGCATATTGTGGTAAGGTGAGATTTTAGTGAGTAGTGACACCTCTACATGTCTAAAAATAATGAACTGCTTCATAATATCGCTCTCTCTCTCTCTCTCTCTATATATATATATATATATATATATATATATATATATATATATATATCTATCTATCTATATATATATATATATATATATGTCTATATTATAATTGCGAAAGACCAAAACCATGAATATGAAAACGTCGACCTAAAAGACCGAACTACGAATCAGCGAAAACCACAACATCGAACGGATTTCCCTAACCAACAGCGCCATCTAAGTATACCTAAGTCAACTACAAAAAACAATAACAAAACACGCTTTGGCAAGGGGGCAAGCCCTCCTGCACCCCACACTCCCCCTTCTTAAATATACCAACTCTGAGATCGCACTACAGTGAGGGAAAGGGTATATACCATTATCCCCAGAATTGCCCTACTGGCCGAACAAATCTGTTTGATGTTTTGCCTTTCGCTTTTCTGGTGGTTCGCTCTTCTGGTAATTCGCTCATTATGTGTCGACGTTTTCGTATTCACAGTTTCCGTCTTTGGCAATTCTGATATAGACCCATAAATATATATATATATATATATATATATATATATATATATATATATATATATATTCTCTCTCTCTCTGTATATATATATATATATCTATATATAATATATATTTATATATATATATATATATATATATATATATATATATATATATATATATATATATATATATATATATATATATATATATATATATGTATATATTATAGGTATATATATATATATATATAATATATATATATATATATATATATAGATAGCTAGATATATATAGATATGAGTCCCCTGCGTTTGACCGATTGTATGTTGGACAAACAGGGGGCTGTGACAATATGGTTGGATGAACGGTAAATATGTCACTGGTACAAAATGTCAATACAGGTAAGTGGGTTGGGGCGGTGAGACCAAAAGTTTGTATATGAGTTAAGGTTAGGCATTGTGTGTTTGTGTGTGAGTTTGTCTATTTTATGGTAAGGCTTAGGTTAGGGGATAAATTTAGTGTTGTTTGTGTGCATATTTGTGGAATATTTCTGAGTCTGAATCTGTCTTGTGTACTGGGAGTATTATGGGAAGGTTTTAATGGCAGTAAAGTGTAGTGTTAGAATTGGTGGAAGGGGCAGTTTTATGGTTAGGGTTAGCACCCATTACTAAGGTGGTGCAGAGGGACGGAACCCCCCTGTCCTCTTCAGTGATAGGTGCTAACCAAATCCTACACCTTACAGTCATTAAAACCTTCCCATAATAGTGTCACTGTTCAGCCAGAGTTTAGACTGGTGTTACAGGGGATTTTAGTTTTATTATCAGGAGAGGAAAAAGTTTTCCACTGTCAATATTATTGTACTTTATCTTTATTTTATCGATGTTATGTATTTGACATTATAGTGGTTCTGTCATTCACAATACACCTATAAGTATAATATATATATATATATATATATATATATATATATATATATATATATATATATATATTTCTATAGACTCCATACTTTTAGGAAAGTTGAAAAGAAGAATAAACCCAAAATGCTCCATATTCCTGTATAAATAATTGATGATTATCATGATTATCAGAGGAATGCTTCTTTCATTGTGTATTACTTCAATAAAATAATTTTCTGTATTTAGTTGGATGTTTGAATGCTTGATGTATTTCAACAGAATGATGCATAAAGGGCAGTACAGAGTTTGCTAAGTAGTGGAATGATGAATAATAAAGAATTTGCTTCCTTTTGGATAAGACAGAATGGAGATAATTATGTTCAGGGAATAAATAATAATAATAATAATAATAATAATAACAAATGTTACTGATTTGTTTGTCTAGTAAGAGTTCAGTTGCCTTTGTTCTGGATAATGCCATGGTCAAAACTGTTAGTGCTTGAATAAAAATGTTAATATCTCATTGAGTGAATATAGAATTTGCATTTGAGTATGTGATCTGTAGCAAAATTTGCAGCAGTGGAGAGCTCCAAGAAACACATGACCTAAGATAGGTTTCTTAAGAATTCTGTGAGTTCAGACAAATTGTGGTAGCTGGGATCTAATATGAAACGATGATTATTAATGAACACGATCCCCCAGCCGACCTTACTCATGAGTATTTACCCTGCCTCTACTCCTATCCCTAATCCAAAATATGGCATTAGTAAAAATGCTTTCCCTAACAGTATCAATACCACTAAGAATACAACAGTTGAATTTGTTTTCATAGCTTCAGCTTACTGATAAAGTATTGTTTAGTGGGAGAGAAATATTCAGTGTTTTGTAATTCAATATTTTAATTTTATCAGTCTTTTGTGTATTCTGAATTTTTTTTATATATTTTGTGGTTCAGGCTTTTATCTTTTCTCCCTTTCAAGATATAATCATAAAGGTAGAAATCACAAAGAAGAGAACCTGAAATGTTAGAATACAAAAGAGAGAATGTTCAAAGCACTGAACACTATTAAGTGCAAACCATAAAACAATGACTACTAGTCTTCAACTAAAAAAAAAAACGTAAATCAGTAAGCCGCCTGCTGCAAATCCCAGATGAAACATTATCCAAATAGTGGTACTGTTAGAAAATTCAGTTTTAGTAATGGATTGTGTAGGAGTTAGGGTCAGGTGAAGGCATAGGGTTAACAGACACACGAGTAATGTTGAGCAGGGGCATATTATATATTTTGTGTTGTCTTCACTGATATAGTTGAAAATAATTCTTCAGAGTTACTGCACAGGAACTTTTAAGCCGACTGTTTTTTTTTTCCAAAGTGATCCAGTTACGTCTTGCATTGCACAGACAGTTAATTAGTGTTCTTTCAAAATGGCTATAGATATCAGTTTCTGCATCCTGCAGTGGACTGACATCCTGTATTCGGTAATGTTTATTTACTTGTTTCCAATTAGTACTGGTATAAGACCTATTTCCTACTGAAATTGCTTACATGGGTAATCTGAGAATGAAAAAAATGAACAATACTAGAATAAGCATTCTTTAAATGTTGCCAAAAGAGTTTTGCTTTGAAATATGGGTCATTCTGTTAAACAAAGTGATAATATTTAAAATCAACATTTAAAACTGCAAATTAAGTTTGTAACATTTTTATATTCCAATTGCCTCATTCCTAAATTATCTTTGGGATTTTGAAAATCTCATTATATAAATGCACTTGAACTTAGATGCAGCGTTAAGTATTATATGTTTTTATTTTATTTTAGTAATGTCTTAAACTTTTCAGATTAACAAGAAACTAACAGAGAAATGTGACTTAAAAACATGGCAAACTTGTATGACCTGTTTAAACTGTATTAGTAAAAGTAAGATTGTGAGAATTTGAATTCCACCCTTGCATCACTCTCTCTCTCTCTAATTTTTCCACCTTCCTGATTTTTATTTTGGCCCATAAACTACATACATGTTCAAAATGCACCAAAGTCTGCTTGTTCAAGCAAACAGATCTAATATTTCACTTCCATATAGCCAGCCATTGCATTTTATTTATTTATTACATCCAATGCAGGTGGTGTTGTATACATAGTAACAGGAGTGGCTTACGTTTCTGTTTGCTAAACGTTTAAGAGAAACAGCAGAGAACAGTGTCTAATGATTTTCTGGTGTATATGCTTTAGGCATACTGATAACTATCCCCATTAACCACTTTGCAAGTAACGAAAAAGACATGCTTATAATAGCTTAGCTTTTTTGGGGGGTAAATTGTTTAATTTGGTTTGCTCACTGTTGCTACAATAGCCCCGTGTTTGCATTGGTCTGCACTTGCTTTAAAACAGCTCCACAGAGTTAGGCAAACAGCCACTGCTCAACTGCATTCATCTGTTTACGAGTAGCACACTACCATGCAGTGGGGATAACTGGTTATAGATGCCAAAATTTCACTAGATAAATTTTCCCATAGTAGCTGCCTGTGATCCGGTTGAGAATACCTTAAACTGCACTTAACTGCTTAGACAGCACCTCAGCTACATTTTCACCCCTTAAACAGTCCCATAACCAGCAAATCTACAATAGTTTCATACAGTTTAGTAAACCCTCACTAATATAGATCCTTTATAGAGCATCCCATTAGTATAGACCCCCATTTAGAGAACCCAGTTATACTACAACACTCCATTTTCTCTCCCTACTGTGAAAACAGGATTTAACCTTGCATTATGGATGGTCAGTTCCACTCTATTTCTCCTACTAGCCTGATTGACATGGGTATCCTGAGGCAGTGTACTAACTGTCTCATGTACACTGACAACCCTCTACAACTAAATCACCCAAGTACAATTTGTGAGAGATGCATCTGTACTAAGAATCTGGAATCCTTACTCTCTCACTCTCAGAACAGTAACACTGAACAGGTTGTCAGCTCACATATACCTCTTGTGTAAACCATGCACTCAACACATAAACCATTATACATGGAGGCACTCAACAAAAACCTACCTAAACACCAGAAACCTAGCAAACATCAACATGCTACACCTAATACAGCACCTACAGCGCTCAACATACATAAAAGCACACGCACCAGTGTCTCACCAAATAAGCTCCTAAGGCTTAGCACAGCTAAACCAATTTTTTAGTCATAGGTGTCTCCATTGTGAGACGTATAGATGTTCCACTCACCAGGCTGGACATGGAGAAGGTTACGGTCAGCTGTCAATTGTGTACCAGAATCCATCAGATCACACATGCACTCATGTCTCTCAACAACAATTACTGTTGTGACTCTGTCATAGTTCATGCTAGTGTGAATACTTCAGATGTATCTCAGTGGACTATATGAAGAGACATGATTGAGCTATATGAATGTGTGTCCCAGGCAGGTATTCCCCTAGCCTTGAGCCGCATTTTACCCTCAGCTAGGAGGAAAATACTGCAGTATAAACAAAAATGATCACCTTCAAGAATTTACTTAGTTTCTGGTGTCATTTTAAGTGGATTCAGTTCCTTTCAGCTTGGGATGACATAGCTGATAGACCGCGCTGCTTTGCCAGAGATGGTTTTCACCTGTCACCTCTAGGCTTTTGGTTACTGGCTAAGGCACTTGCTTCCCCCATAGTGCCTTTTTATGCAAGGTCTCAAGAACAAAATTTCTGACATGAAAATGTCACTCACAAATAAATTAAAGGTTCTGCTGCTAGCCGCTAGGAGTTTAAATCAGAAACTGCACTCTCTGCAAGCGCTCCTCCCTCTGGAGGATGTTGTTATCTGTGCAGTCACAGAAACTTAGTTCAGGGAAGCAGACAGTACCCTAGCCTTGCAAGGCTATAATGTCTTCCCCACTTTCAGACTGCAAAATGATCATGTGAGAACCAGAGGAGGAGTATCTGTCTTCATCAAAAATAAATACACCTCCAGACTGGTTAGACAGGAAAACTCCATAGATTTTCTCCAAGTTCAACTAACTGTGGAAAAGACCCCCCTCCCCTCCTTCAAGTCATCATTAGTTATATGACACTGTCAGTGAGGCAAGATACCCACGCTGATTTTTTGTACCTACTTGAATCAATCAAATTGAAACTAAACCCTCTAGTCATGGGTGATTTTAACTACCCTCCACTGACTGGCAAACCTATATGAGTACCAAAGTGCATGCACAAATGTTCCTGTCATCTGTTAACACTAATACCCTGGAAAAATTGTATGCAGCCCCACAAGGTGCTCAAATATTCTCAACCTAGTCCTCACCTACATGGGTGACCATAGCAGCACCACAGGTATAGGACCCTCACTGGTTAAATCTGACCACAAATCCATCACATTTGAAGTATCTATAACCCCTGAATCCCTCTTAGATGAAATCAGGTTGAACATTTTCACTAAGGCTAATTATATCCTCATAAGGGATTGCATAAATAATCTCTAAGCTCCTGTTTCCACAGATGGCATTGAGAACTGTACTAAGTTGTACACAAATGCCCTGTACAAACACTTATACAAATGTACTGGCACAGCTTACCTGATATAATCAAAATAAGATCCTCAAGAAAAAACAAGCCTCCCTGGCAGACATCTAGCATTAATAAGTTATACAACAAGAGAAAGAAGTTGCTGTCTAAGAATAAAAAAAAGAGATATCCCAGCACTAGAAGTACACCCCCTTCTGCTTGAACAAACAAATAAGACAACTTGTAAAATCGTCTAAGGGCAACTTCGAAAAAATTTAGCAACCATAGCTCAGGATAACCATAATGCATTCTTCAGCTATATCCATAACCTAAAAGGTAGGACCAAGATATATGCTGAACAAGCTGTGGATGGCAACACACACACTGATCCTGTGAAAATAGTTAAACTATTTGCTGACAGGTTTGGGGAAAAGTTCACCCTCCTGTCCCCTCCAAACATTGCACAAAGCATTTTCTACATCACTCCCATCTAGGGTTGCCACCTTTTCAAATGGCCAATGTGGGACATTGTTGGTACAAACATCAGATTTTACAGGCCGACACATACCCACGATCAGTACAAAGGTTAGAACTTAACTTTTTTGCCTAAATAAAAGCTTATTCTTGTAGCATTTTAGTTGCTTATTCTGTACAAACATCAGATTTTACAGGCCGACACATACCCACGATCAGTACAAAGGTTAGAACTTAACTTTTTTGCCTAAATAAAAGCTTATTCTTGTAGCATTTTAGTTGCTTATTCTGTTTGTTATAACATTTAGGTATTTAGACACATAATAACTCTTTTATGCAACTATTACATAAAATACAGGAAATAATTTTGTCCTAAAATCTCAGGACATTTGATATTTTTACAATTTTTTGTCAGGACAAAACTGCCCAAAGAGGGACTGTCCCTCGCAAAGTGGGACAGGTAGTAACTCTACTCCCATCTTGCATCTCCAAAGAGCAAGTCATTAATGCTTTTGCCAAGGCTAAAAGCACAGCCTCTATGGGAGCAGATGGCATCCCAGGTTTTGTTTTAAATGGTCTAAAACATTAGTAACTCCATAAGGTATTCTCTTCAACCACACCCTGAGTGCTGGTTTTGTCCCTGCTGAATGGAAAACATCAACCATCATCCCCCTTCATAAAAGGGGTCCAACAACAGTCCCTGAAAACTACAGACCCATAAGCTTAACCAGCCTTAGCTGCAAGGTAATGGTAGGAATTAGCATGGACCTTATAAATAAGGATATAGGTGATCTCCCAACCGTTGATACTACACTGTTTGTTTTTTTCCAAAGGCAGGTTGTGCTTGTTAAACCTGGTGGACTTCTTCGAAAACGTCACCAGAACCATAGATGAAGGCAAATCTGTGCATATAGCTAACCTTCATTTATCCAAGGCGTTAGACACAATCCCACATTCGGGCATCATTCATAAGCTCTTCCAGTTGGATATCAGCCCTTATGTCATCAGGTGGGTTGCTAACTAGCTCTCTGACAGATCACACTCATTCATATTTGGGGACTTTACCTCAACCAGCATACCTGTCACCAGTGGGGTTCCACAGGGGTAAGTGCTGGGCCCCCTATTGTTTGGAATATACTTTGCAGAAGTTCAGGCCAAAACACAGGGGCCGTGGCTAACTAAGTTTGCTGATGACTGCAAATTAGGTGCAATCACTGAATCCCCAAACAATGTCAATATACTTCAAGAGGCACATTACACAAACCAATGATTGGTGCCAAAGCCATGGACTCAAACTCAATGCAAAATAATGCATTATCATCCCCTTCAGAAAAAAATGATATCCCTGCAAACTGTTATATACATAATAATACCACAAGGTGAAACTCATGAAAGACTTGGGGATGCAAATTAACTGTAGCCTAAACTTTCACCACGATGTGTCTACTGTGTTAAGGAAGGCATTCTTTGATGCACACCTCATTAGCAAAGGCACTGCCTCAAGAGTGAAAGAGGTCATACGACCACTGTACTCAACCCCCATCAGGCCAGTAATTGAGTACAATGCTCCCTTTGGTATGTACCTTACCAGTCACCTGCAGCAACTTGAGAGACCACAGAGATTTCTAACAAAGAAAATTGAGGGTTTCCACCACATGTCATATATCGATGGATTGAAGTTGCTGTCACTGTACTCAGTAGCATACAGACTACTTAGATTAGACTTGTGCCTGGCCTACAGAGCAATCTCAGATCCAAACCTAATGTAAATGCTCCACATCTGGAAGTGAAATGGCACAAGGTCACCAGCTTCAGGGACCTTAACCTGACCTGTGACATAAATAGAATGAGCTTGAGGGACAGATATGTCTTTCAGAGGTTGCCGCTCCTCTGGAATAGGGTAACAGTTCACATCAAACAAAGACCCTCTGTTACACTGTTTAAGCGTAGCCTGGATGACTGGATGGAAAACCATAACTTCCTGCCAGGGAATTCACATATGACTCTCCTAGATACGAGCAGTCATTGCTAACTATTGGCCAGTGTGTGTGAGCCATAAAAAAGCCCAGCAGCCCTGGGTCAATAGGCTACTGGCTGGCCGGTGTCTAGCTGCCCAGCCTGGGTTACCTGGGATAGCTCTGTTGAGTGAAAGCTGGACATAAAATCAACCAACCTGCCAAACATGAACTAAGAATTGCTACGCTTAATGTAGGTTCACTGACAGGACGCAGCTTAGAAGTGGATGACATGATGATACGGAGGAGGCTGGACATCCTACGTATCCAAGAGATGAGATGGAAGGGCAGTGCAACAAAGCCACTTGGCTTGGGATCCAGACTCTACTACTCAGGTGGTGGACAGACTAGAAATGGTGTAGGAATTGTGGTGAGACAGAGGCTTCAGAAGTCAGTGAGGGATATCATCAGAATTAATGACAGACTCATGGCAATCAGACTCCAGTGTAATGATAGGGCAGTATTCATAATCTCAGCCTATGCCCCCACAGCAGGGTTGTGATAGTGAGGAAAAGAGTGCATTCAGACAGCAGTTGCAGGACCTACTAGATAAAGCAGGACAACATGAATTGGTGTTGATAATGGGTGACTTAAATGCACATATCGGGACAGACAGAACAGGATATGAGGACTGCCTGGGTCCACATGGGTGGAGCAATAGGAATAAAGAAGGAGAAGCCATTCTATACTTCTGTCTGGCAAATGGCTTGATAGTAGACAACACATGGTTCAGAAAGAGAGACAGTCACAAGATCACATACAAGAGTAGCCAACATGCAACTCAGGTAGACTTCCTCCTAGTAAGGAAAAGGCACTGGGGTAGAATCCATGATTGCAGCAAAGTCATCCCCAGTGAAACAGTCGGTTCACAGCATAAACCAGTAGTTGCCACAATCAGCTGCAAGCAATGGTCAGAGAAGGCTCTAAGCCAAAGGTCAACAGGGACCAGGCTGAAGACCTGGAAGTTGACTGGAGAGAAAGTACAGCAGTTCAAGGAATTACTCAGGGCTCTAGCACCCCAGGAAGAGGAGGAAATAGGTGGAGTTGAAGAAGAGTGGCAGCGCGTAAAAACAGCATTTGATAGGACTACAGAAAAGATATGTGGCCGAGCCAGGTATGGAAATAAGGTACATAAGGAAAGCTGGTGGTGGAATGCAGAAGTGCAGGAAGTAATCAAAAGAAAGAAGGACTGCAGGAAGAAGTGGGAGATTGAAAAGACTGACCAAGCTAGGAAGGACTACTGGTTGGCAAACAAAGAAACTAAGAAAGAAGTTGCAATAGCAAAGACTAGAGCATCAGAGGCACTCTATCAGCTTCTGGAAAGTGACTCAGTAAGGGGCACAAAGAAACTATACCAGGTTGCAAGGCAAAGACAGAAAGATAAAGAAGATAGTCAGACACCCTTCATAAGGGATTCCAGCAACAACCTGCTTACCAGCCCACAGGACATCAAAGGCAGATGGAAGGAGCATTTCCAGCAGCTTCTGAATGAATAAACCCCCACAGAAGCAGTATTGCCCCAGAAACAGCCTACAATGAGAGTAAAAGAAGAGCCCAGCTTAGAAGAAGTAAGAGCAGCACTAAGGAAAATGAAGTCAGGGAAAGCAGCAGGCTCAGATGAGGTCACAACAGATATGATAAAGATGCTGGGTGAGCTAGGGAAGAATTGGCTCCTGAGGGTATTAATTGCAGTGTGGAGAGAAAGGCGTATTCCAGATGACTGGAGAATAAGCATACTTGTGCCAGTGTACAAGAACAAAGGGGACATCCAAAACTGTGGACAGTATAGAGGCATCAAACTCCTACCACATTGCATGAAAGTTCTGGAGTGGGTGATTGATAAACGGATACGCAGAATAGTAGAATGTAAGATGGGAGATGAACAGTTCAGATTCAGATCAGGATGCAGCACAACTGACCCGATGTTTGCATTGAGACAAATACTTGAGAAGAAACTAGAGAAGAGGAGAGAGTCAAACTGGGCTTTCCTAGACTTGGAGAAAGCATATGACAAGGTCCCAAGAAAGCTGATCTGGGCAGTACTGCGGTGGTTTGAAATCCCAGAAACATTGGTAGAATTAGTAAAGGCTATGTACAAGGACTCAGTGACTCAAGTACGAACAGTGTTTGGCCTCACTGAGGGGTTCCCAGTGAGAGTGGGTGTACACCAGGGTTCAGCTCTGAGCCCACTGCTGTTCATACTGGTAATGGACTACATAAGCAAACAGGTTGGAGGTGTCAGAGCAACAAAGCTGCTGTATGCAGATGATGTGGCAGTACAGGCAGACACTTATCTAGGACTTCAGCAAAGGATAGGAGAATGGAATGCAAATCTGAAGGCACATGGGATGAAACTAAGCACAGATAAGACAGTGGTAATGGCAGGAGATTGGGGAAATCAGAAGAAGCTGAGGATAGAGATAGATGGGAAGATAGTGGAACAGGTAAACAGCTTCAAGTATCTGGGAGGGGTCGTTGAGGAGAAGGGTAGTCTGAATGAAGAGGTCAAAGCTAAAATCAGAGGGGCTGCAGCCAACTGGCATAGAGTATCAGGTGTAGTATATGACAGAAGAATGCTAAAGAAGCTGAAAAGTAAGGTGTACAAGACAGTGGTGCGACCAGTACTACTGTATGGTACAGAAACCTGGGCAGTAAAGGCAGAACAGTTGAAGAGGCTAGAGGTGATGGAAATGAAGTGCCTGAGAAAGGTGGTAGGATGCACACTGCGGGACAGGCGAAGAAATGAGGACATAAGAGCAGAAGCCAAAGTAGCTCCAATTGCAGAAAAGATCAAAGAAAACAGATTATGATGGAATGGGCACATGTGTAGAAAAGCAGAAGACAATCTGGTGAGGGAGATTTGGGACAGACAGGAAGAAGGTAAGAGGAAGCGAGGGCGTCCAGCAAAGAGGTGGATGGATTGTGTGAAAGAAGATCTGCGACAGTCAGGCATGAGTGTTGAAGAAGGCAGGAGAGTGGCACTGAATCAAGAGAGTTGGCGACAGTTAATACGATACCCCGACCCCATGTAAATGGGAAAAAGGGGATGATGATGATGATGATTGCTTACTAACTTCTTGAGTTTAGGCATGTCCTTTATATTGGATTTCTCTAGTAATATATTGGATACACAAATATAAGCTTATAAAGACCTTCAGGTCAATAGCCCATTAACCATCAATGAACCTATAATGAATAACAGAACAACTTATATCTTTCTCTAAAGAAAAATGACTGCATTCACCTAATTGCTTTATATTCCGTTCATCTAAAAGAGGATCTCATTTGAATTTGAAGTTAGCATCTCAAAGGCAATAGATAATAACACTTGCATTTCAAATATACTTTTGCTAAGTAAAAGGCAATAGATAATGCCGCTCACAGTTCAAATATACTTTTGCTAAGTAAAAATGTTTGTTGTTAGGAGTTGTTTTTACTTTACATGTGAGTGCGTGTGTGGGCTCATGCGTGTACATGTGTTTGACCTCAGAATGAATATGTGAGGATATCTACATTGTATTCTCACTCCACCCCACTCTTTCTCAGAAAGTGGCCATTTTTCTTCTACCTGATGCACATGTCCGCTGAGCATTAAGCCTTATGTTTCTCTTCAGCAATTACTCCATTACTCTACTTCATATATTGAGGGTGACATTCATTTCCATGGTCAAGAAAATTCAACTCATCTTTCCTTAATCATATTGTTTGGATGTAACACTTCCAGTTCAGGTTAAAAAAAAAAAAAAAAAAAAAAAAAAAACAGCCAGTGTGACACATTCACATTTTCTTCAAGGCTGCTTATTTTGTTGGCCCACACAAGCAGAGTTTACATATCAGGAGTGTTTTTATACCAAAACAAGAGTACTTTTATATTAATAGAGTCATTCAAATGGGGCTGGCATGCAGACACAAGGCACAGAGTTTGATTTTCACCTTTGGGGAAATTGGCTAGACTTAAAAAAGCTCACAAGGACAGCTGGCATAGTACTTACCCATGAACCTATTATTAAAACAGATTTGTAGGGTAGTAGTAAATAAAGGATAAAAGTTTCCTAGTCATGTGTACTTCAGATTAAGTTAATTTTGTGTGTGTGTGTGGGGGGGGGGGGAGTATGCAATGTGTTGTCTGCAATTTGTTTAATTTTTCTTAAGTTTATTCATACTCAGCTGCTATGCCATTTGCAAATTTAACACTATTCCTCCAACTGTTCATCCTTTGGTTACAATGACCCAAGCTTTCTCATTCTGGCAACTGGGTTATCATGCCAAAAGAGAAATACAAATCACAGCTAAAGGGAGAATTTGCCAAAGTCAGACAAAAGTTGTTAACACGAGGCTATCCTGTGGCTGTTGTAGATGAGGCTGAAAGAAAAGCATGTGGGTTTACACAGTCAGTAGGCGGTCCTACACAGAGGAGAACGGGGATGAGGTCTTGGGTCAGGGAATCAAGAGAAACAGCAAAGGATATATTTTTTGTTAATAAATATTCAGATTTTTCTTCGATTATTCGTGAATTAGTTATTCGTTTTTGGCCCATGATCAAATAAGGCAGTGAGGTAGGACATCTTTTTTCTGATAAGGTTACTTTTTCTTTTGGCAAGTTTCTCAGTTTAAAAGAGATTTTGAACAATAGTCTACATGGATATTTAAATCAAAATAAGGGTTCCTTTGCATGCGGCAGATGCAAGGTGTGTAGTAGGATAAGGAACTTAGATGGTGAAAGAATAAATGGCAAAAGGTATAATTCTTGTGGTCGTGTTAGCTGTGACACCCCAGGGGCAGTATATATTCTAGGGTGCAATTGTGCACCGCCTATGTGGTGTATATAGGCCAGACTAAAAGACCAGTAAAGAGAAGGATCATGGAACACTTGGGTGACATCAGAAACCCCATTTTTGAGCGCCCGGTAGCTCTTCATTTTCATAGCAAGCATGGGGGCTCTATGGATAGTTTAATTTTCAGTGTGCTAGCCAAGGGATCACAGCAATCAGGTTTTGAGCTAATGAGGGAGCTGCTAAGAATAGATACTAGATATATTATTAATTTTGATACAATGTGGCCCAATGGTATGAAAACTGAATTAGATTTAAATGTTTGATTTGAGTTCAACAATTGTGCATCGTCATAGGTTGTAAATACACCAAATTTAATGAATGTTTACAAATAAATAATGATATATCAATTGTTTAATATAACAATTTTTATAGAAGTGTAATTTTATATGTTGGTTTCATCAAGTGGTGAATTTTGCAAACAAGACATTAGCATAGGTATGCAAATGTTAATTTCACAAGTGTCAGTCTGTGGCAAAATTTTGAGAAACTACATTTGAGTGGTAACTTAATTCTAATGTGTATTTGGTAATTCAATGTGTATTTGTTAATTGATTGATTGACTCATTAATTGATTATCTTATATAATTTAACATCTTTGATGGTGAAGTTATTCCTTTGAAGGCTTGGTTAAGCCGAGGTACTTGAATCACCAGTAAAGAGTGAATGTCTTTACCAGTGTCTCCGGTGTGATTTTTTTCTCAATTTTCGCATCCTGTTTGGATTTATTTGTTTTTCCCATTATTCTGTTATCTCAAGTATGAGATATTTTTAATTAGCTATTTCAGTGATATAGTGCATGCCTGACAAAATCACTTAACATTATTAGTTAGAGGAAAGTGCATCACACCATAGTCTATAGGAAAAAACAGATGTTAACTGCAACTTTATTAAATATTAATTTCAATACATTGCATAATGCTTTGTTTGTCAGAGACTTAGCAAGTCACACCTTTACTTTTAAAGACTGAAGTTCAGAAGTACAGGCCTTTTAATCCCTTACCAGAAGCCAATATTCATAGTCCATTACTGATATTGTAGTGCAGCCACGGGATGGGGGAGTAATGAACTTCATGTGAAATGCATATTTTGATTGATATCCTTTCATCATGTTCTGGTGTAAAATCAGGTGTACAGCAAGTATTACATAACATTTTTTTAAGACTGAGAGGGACTTATCATTTTAGTACCAAAATATGAAGTATTTCAAAAAGCATTGATGTTTCAAGATGTCAAAAAGATATCCCTGTAGAAAAATCTTCATAAAAGTTCTCGATCCTTTATACCTGAATAAGTTACCCAATATATGGTTCATGGTTCCTCCTATAATTCTATGTTAGTACCTTTATCCTGATAGCAGTAGCTGGTATAGCAGTATACTGTACACTCTTTCCTTCATTCATTGATTGCCTGCTTCATCCAACTCAGTGTCACTGGGGAGCTAAACCCCCCCTCCTCTCTGCATTCACAAACAGAATCTAGGATAAACTACTAGTCGATGACAAGATACCATCACATGTAAAATCATGTGCAAGTGCATGTTCTGATCAGTAACTGAACATATAAGGGTTTATCAGGTAATTGTGATAGCCTCAACATTAACGTTACACACCTGATACATTTGAAAGAAGAACCTATGAGAATACTCGGCATGCATGATAAAAAGAGCCGGTGAGTTACTGATCTCAACACTCTGCAGACCTTTAGGGAACATTCTTTTTCTTTGTGTTTTATTGAACTTACACAAGAAAATCCATTCCTTACTGATATTAAATAAAAAGGAATGAGACCTGTGAAATAGGCACTCTTCTTCGCATGGCAGGAAGTGATCACAGCTGCCATTCAATCAGGTTTTACAACAGGATGCCTGGAGCAGACAAGCTGAAGACCTTTAATACTTCTAAGGAAGATAAACTGTATCAGCTGAACTATGTATATGTAAAGGCATGGGATTAGCAAGGAGATCTGAACCCTGCCAATACAGAAACTGCTCATAACTTCCTTATAACTAAATTACTAGTGACCAGGCAAGACAATGTTCTTGTTACGGCAATTCACATGAAGAGGAACCTTTAACGATGAAATAAAATAATTAATATATTGTAAATGATTTGCTAAAATGGGCAGAATGTTTAGAAAAAAAGGGAATTGTGTCATTTTAACCATCAGGTTACTTGCCTCTGTCAAGAAAACTAAAGGAAACAATCTGCTGTCATTACACAACACAAGAGATAACAAACCCTTCTTTAGATAATTGAAAATGAGTATCTTAAACTCCTTTTATTTAAAGGGTAGGGAAATAATCTCTGGCATTACAAACAGTTCAAAGTAAGGTCACATTTCTCATTGAGCAGTGACACCCTTTAAAGAAAATATCAAATTTTAATGAAAGCGATTCTGACAGTACAGAAGAAATTTAAGTTTCTGAGCTGTCACCTTAAATGCATACATAGTACCAGAGATATACATCATCAATAAAAGACTGTCCCAAATCATTACGGAGTTCTTATCCCCATCATGCCATACTTCTGAGATGCTACTTGTAATATAAGGTTTCTGTAAGGTTGAAGCAGGACCTTGTTGTTGCTTCTTAAAAACAATCTGGGCCAGAACATGGCAGTGTTGTCTATATGTACAAATGTTCTATATCTATTCTTTATTTCTGTGGAGGACATCATGCTAGATGTGGTTAAAATGAGTTTATACAGTGGTGGTGCTCTAAAGTATAGTTTGACATTCTGGATATAAACCATTATCTGTGCCACGATGGATGAAGGATTTCAATGTATTTTTCACTGATTACAGTAAAGTATTGTAAATTCCTAAACTTAATGTCTGTCACTCTCCTACTTTGAACACAACAGAAGTGTCTTTGTTGAAACAGCTTTATTCTATGCAAACGCATCACTGTAAAAGGTTAACTGACTAACTTAAGTAACTTATATACAAACTAAAAACTGTGATCATGCATGCTCTCACTGTGGGTGCTCTTATAAAATCACACTAGAGTGTGCATGTGTCTGGAAATTGTGTGCACGTACAGCCTTGACATGCTTCTGAAAGATACAGCACACTTCAGTTGCAACCTGATCTACATCCTCCCTCTTTGAGAATTAGATCTTATGACACTGTAAGTTTATTTAGCATGCAGAAATCACAGGTAATTCTTGGTCATGCATTATACAATATTAAATACACACACACACACACATATATATATATATATATATATATATATATATATATATATATATATATATATCAGTCAAGTAGATGTCACTGCGTATTTCGCACTTGGCTTTAACACTCATCCTCATAGTTTAACATAAAACTGGGAATTAAATTTAACAACTGCAATTGTCTCTGCAAAATGTTTGACTTGTGGAATGTCTGAAACATTTTCTGGAATGGAATCAGAATTTTGAACACATTCGGGTATGGAAGCAGTGTCTGATTCACTCTTAGATTTGAAGTTTGCATCACAGAAACAATGCTGTGATGGTGAGGAAGGTTCTGATACAGGAATAAGATATTTCTGGTTCCTCCTATATTCTCCACCTTCTGAATCTAACAAGGAGGATCTTGACTTGGCACAGATGCCTGCAATCTGTCCAGTTCAATCAAAACCTTTCATTGTCTGGATTCCTACCGTCTCTCCTTCCTTCAACAGATGAAGTAATCTGCTCGATCTGTCATAACTATATTTCTGAATATTATGCTTCTTAACCAATTGAGCTTTGATGGTTTTACTGTTCTTAGGTTTAGGCTTCAATAAACTGGAGATAATGGATAGAGTAGTTTTTTCTGGAAAGCAGTCTTTGAGCAGGTGAGCCAAGAATGTCATCTCAAGGTATGTTTCTGAGACTAAGCAAATTTAAGAACACATCGTGCTGTAATCTGAATATGTTTGCATAATTTGTATTAATATGTTATGGAGTTATAATTGGTTATGGTACTTTTTCTGCTTTGTTACCTATGTTATCCTAATTGATTTTGTAATTGGTGCTTTTCTCCTCAGGTCTCCACTGAAAACGGGCTCATGCCCAGCTGGACCAACCCGGTAAGCAAATGTCAAATAAATAAATAAATAAATCTGTATTGTCACACTTTGACCTTTCAAGTAACTGCTTTACATTCTGTATTGCACATTCAGCTAGACCATTTGACTGAGGATATTCAGGACTACAGATGACATGTACAACGTCCCAGTCTTTTGCAAAGTTCTGAAGCAACTGGCTAATAAATTGAGTGCCATTATCAGACAGAAGTTTGTGTGGACTACTATGAACTGAGAAATGATGTTTCAGCTTAGTAATAACAGCTGGAGATATTAGGTTAGGTAGTAAATCATTCTCAAGCTTATCTGAATAAGATTCTACCAAAACTAAGTAGTTGTGTTTGTTCCACTAAAAGGTATCAGCTGCAATTGTTGACCACAGTAGTTCAGAAAGTGGACAGCTGAAGTGGTTCTCTTTGCAAATGCGGTCTAGTACTATTGCATATCGAACAAGATGAAAGTACTTTTATCAATGTCATTTGGTAATGAAGGCCAAAATACTTATTCTCTCACTGGATGCAGAACCTGGATGACCACGATGCAAAATCTGGATATATTCTTGCTGTAAGGAAAAAGGAACAACAATTTTAGGACCTTTGAAAATAATGTCATCTTCCATCAACAATTCATCTCTGTAAGGAAAGTAGGTTTGCACTTCAGGTGGTACACTAGATTGCTTTGATGACCATCCAACATTAATGTAGTGAGTGAGCTTCTGTAAAATTGGATCAATCTGACTGTATTCTCTCAACTCATCAAGTCTAGTGTTAGAAAAATTACACACTGCCATAACATCAAAGTCAAAATTATCTGTGTCAAGCTGTTCTGTCATATTTCCAAGTGATTTGGATAAGATATCAACCAAATAAAGCAATTTGCCTTTTGTATAGATCATTTTGAAATTGTACTTTTGCAATTTAAGCATCATTCTTTGCAATCTTGCTGGAGCGGAATATGTAGGCTTCTTTAGAATAGTAACTAGAGGTTGGTGGTCAGTCTCAGTCTGAATAGCTCAACCACAAATATAATCATGAAACTTAGAAGATGCAAATACTATCGCCAAAAGTTCCTTCTCAATCTGAGCATATTGCATCTCAGTTTGGGTCAGTGTTCTAGATGCATAGGTTACTGGTCTGCCCTCTTGAAGTACAACTATGCCAAGACCAAATTTTGAAGCATTACTGGAAAGAGTAACTGGTTTGTTTACATCATAGTATCTTAATGTAGATGAGGTGGGAATTTTCTGCTTAAGGTCTTCAAATACCTTCTGTTACTGTCCCAAGCATAACCATACAATATTTTTGTGTGTTAGCTCTCTTAAAGGTGCTGTCAACTCATTGTCTGCTATAAACTTGCCTAAATAGTTGACCATGCCTTGAAAATATTGTACAGCTTGTATATTATCTGGTGGTGACATCTCAAGAACAGCTGTTTGCTTGGTCAAGTCTGGTCTCAAACCTGTACTCGTGAATGAATGTTCTACATATGTAACTTCTGGAAGTCTGAATTTGCACTTCAGAGGATTGAGCTTCAAGTTTACTTCACATGCTCTGTCTAGAACTTTCTTGAGATTTCTGTCATGCTCTGCTTCACCAATAAATCATCTATTATTATGGGACAAGGATAACCTGAAAAAAATCACTCCATTGCATGCTAAAAGACTTCACTTGTAGAATTTATTCCAAATGGCATTCTTAGGAATCTGTATCTGCCAAACGGAGTACAAAAGTAGTTAGAAATGAGGATTTGCAATCAAGCATCGCTTGCCAAAATGAACTCTTTGCATTCAAGACAGAGAAAACAGTGGCATTTGGTATTAGGGCTGCATTCTCTTCGACTGTGTGCATTGGATGAAATGGTCTCACTAATGCTTTGTTCAGATCTCTTGGGTCAATACATATTCTGATTTCATCTGAGCCTTTTTTGTTAGCTGCTACCATATATGATACTCATTCAGTTGGTTTTGTGACTGGACAAATTACACTTTGCTGTACCATTTTATTCAACTGAGTCTTAACTTTATCCTGCATAACTATCGGAACTCTTCTTGCTGGTCTGACTATAGGACTGATCTCTGACTCTAACATCATGGAATATACAATTGGAAGTCTGCCTAACTTGTCATCGAAAACATCAGCATACTCTGAGAAAATGGCTTCAGAAAAATTACAACTTAGAAATGCACTTACATGATGGACTTCTTTAGCAAAAGAAAGCAAATTCATTCTTAAACTATCTGAGACCTAATAATGATTGCACTGGTCTTTGGACTACTTAGAATAACAAGTTGTTACAGTTCTCGGCCAAATAACATGAAAGCATCATTGAGCCTTCGGTTTGAATTTCTTCACCTCCATAAGCAACAAGTCTTGCACTACTGGCCACACTGACTTTTTCGTTAGTTCTCACTTTATCAAACGTGTCTGCTGATATAACATTACACTTTGAACCAGTGTTACTTTGAGCTCTGTGTATTTTCCATTAATCCCAACAGTACAGAACACCTCTCTTCTTGTAAATAAATTCACTGCATCAACTCTTTCATCATGCACTGATACACCATCTACATAGAAAGCTGCCTGCTTCAGCTCTACTTGATCAACTTGCTTCTTTGTGTGAGCTCTCTTTACAACCATATGAGGCTTACTTGATTTACAAAACTTTTGGAAGTGGTTCCATTTTTCTACACTTGTAGCATTGCTAACCAGATGCTAAGCACTTCTCTCTTTTAGATTCATGATTTGCACCACAATTGTGTCAGATAACAGTAAAGCTGGACTTGGGTTTTGCTGATTCATGCTTGTACTGCATTGAGCTGGAGTGTGCTCCTTTCTTAGAACTTGTTGGAAAGCTACACATCTTCCCTGGAAATCTCATAGCTGCCATGTGCTTGGGCCTACTTTTGTCTGCCATGTGTTGCATACTATCTACATTTGCTCTGAAGCCAACTGAACTGATGCTCTTGTCAATTGCAAGCATACTCGTGTGTTTTTCTGTCACCTCATGGATTTGACAAATCTCAATGGCTTTATTCAACATTAAATCACTATCATGAAGTAAATTATTTCTCACAGCAGCACTGCTAATACAACACAGCAAGCCTGTCCTTTATCAGATCATCTTTTAAGTCACCAAGCCGACACGTTTTAGCTCTGTTTCTCAGGTCAGTTATGTAAGCTGCAAATGTTTCCCTGGTTTCTGATTTCTCGTGTAAAACAAATGCCTCTGTAAAGTAATATTTGTCTGAGGGTTACACATTTCTCTGAACTTGTGCTGCAAACACTCTGGATCTTCCCTTGATTCAGCCTGTACAACAATATAATGATCTTCACCTTTTTCTTCATATACTGCAGGTACATACACAAATGAGTGCGCTCTTTCTAGGGCCTCTGACCCAGTTAGGTTTAGCAAAATGAATGCCCTGGTGTGTGCATCTCTATCTGCATAAGCTGCTTGTACAAAAATATTGCACTCTTGCTCAAACATTTTCCAGTTCTCTGCAATATTCTGATCAAATGCAAGCGGTAGAAGTTTTCGAAATCCATCTGCCATATTAACACATACCAGTGAAGCATTTTGCAAATAAGCACAAACATACACTCATGCACATATGCCAGAAACCTATGCCAATATTTGTTTCTGAATTTATTTCTTTTGGGCTTTTCAAAATACTGCTAATGAACAAACTTGTAGTAACTTTGAATAATTGGAGTTTGCAAAATAAACTTCTCGGGTGGTTTAACACTCTTGTAACATTGTTTAGAAGGCTTAAATGCTAAAGTCATTTACTATTATTTTGCCAAAGTCATTTGTCATCATTTTAAGAAACATCCCAACAACTTTACAATGTGAGTGAAATAAACTCTCTGGCACTGCAATATTCTTGTAATATTGTTTTGCAATAAATAACCTCTTATCAGTGTAAGAAACATATCAAATGTGTATAAACTGGACCTCTCTTGCCCAAAACTCAGTAACATTTCAAAGTAGTTACACTTTGCGAGTAACTGCATACAGCACACTGAAATGTTCCCAAAATGGCAGTACCTTGCTAAGCAATTCTTTACAGTGCAAGAAACACTCTGTAATAGTGGCACTTTGGAATAGACACACCCAGCACAAGAAACTTTTTGAAATGGCTATACTTTTGGCTGTATTTCATAAAATAGTTGCAATTCGCACACAATAAACTCTTTGAAACCCATGCAAAGTAATAAGCAGGCACTGTAAGCACTTTTACACACTTTGAGATGCTTCAAATAACTTTAATTACGCCCTCGATATAGTACTAAGTCGTAGTTATGCCAAAACATATCATTTTGCCAACAAGCATGTAGTCACCTTGCTTTATTGTGCCCTTTTTTCACTCTTGTTTTGACTTATTCTATTTGTTTTACTCATTTCTGCCCTTTTCATGCCTTATGTCCTTTTCTTGTTTTACTCTAAACATGCCCAGTTTTGGTTTGAACACACTCGCTTTACTTTAAACATGCTCGTTTTATCTTTAAACATACTCGGTTTACTTTACTGTTAATCATTTCAACAAATACCATTATTTTAAACATTCTTTTAGCCAACAAACTTTTCATGCCTTCTGCTTGCACATTAATGCAGTTTGTGCCCTTGTAATCCCTGTTTTATCTCTTTTATCAAATAAATAGTTTGTGCTACTTCTCATTACCTTTGATTCTTTTCTGTCTCTTTTTGTGCTCATTTTTCTTGGTTTTACCTTCACTGTCATCTGTGCCCTTCATGGCTCTAGATTTTATTCTCTTCGATCCTAGTTCTGACACCATGTCACTCTTCTTCTTTGGACACAATAGAATAGTCTTTGTGGGTTCTGTTGAAGCAGCTTTATTCTATACAAACACATTGCTATAAATGTTTACTGGCTTTAACTTAAGTAACTTATATAGAAACTAACAACTGCAATCATGCATGCTCTTACAAAGTGGCATTAGCTAGTGCATGTGTCTGGAATTTGTGTGTGCAAGTACACCCTTGACATGCTTCTTAAAGATACAGCACACTTTACTTGCAATCTGATCTACAATGTCTTGCTTACTGAGCTATTTATGACTGGTCATAAAATGAGATTGGTTATGTGCTTAGATATTTTGTTTGCAGAAAGGACATGGGATAAAAAAATACGGTTGTTTGAGTTTAGAGCATATTGATTTTGTAAGAACAGCAATTATCATATTTGTACCTATCCTGAATGCTTCTAAATACAATAAATTAACTTAATAAATGGAAAATAGAAACTGGCGTGCAATTAAATGTTTTTGAATCTGAATTTATGATGCTTGAAACAGATCTTTAAATGTTTTCATATAACAGACTATAAGGATATAAAACTGACCATAGCTAGGCCTATATAATATATTATGCTTATTTTAATGAAGTGATCCTTTATTAAAGGAAATGATGATGGTTTTGGAGATGAAATGTAACATGCTCAGAGAAGTTTGCTGCTATCTTTTAGCAGCATTCAGAAAACGGCACTATGCTAGGGAAATGTAATTGTTTCATATCAAAATATGCGGTTGTTTCTTCCAGTAAATTTTGTCACATGTTAACTGTGAACTAAACAGAATGTGCAGTTATTTTCCATGAGTTAAAGCAGATATGTTAACTATTGAAACTAGCTTCACAACCATGCACATTATTTCTCATGCTCGGAACATAGTGCTCCTTGAAATGTTCTCCAGGTTACAAAGCCAATGACTTGTTTGGACTTCCACCAGATGTATGTGGTATGTAGGAACAGGGTTTTTTCATATAAATTGAAGAAACGTTTTATTAAGCGTTTATTAAACATTTACTTAACATAGGTAAAGAGAGAGACATTACTGTTAGATACCCATATTACTTGCTGCTGCTGTTCTGGAGTGTACAAAAGGCAGTTGTGTTGCAGAAACAAACTTCAAGCTACAGTGCATTTCTCTGTGAAACTATACAATTTATATTTGGATTTTTAAGTAAGAGGTAGATAGTATTCAGGGCTTTTTTTATCTACTGTGAGTGTTAAGATTAGCTAATACTCTTTATGCATGTTGTTGCAATGCATTTAAATTGTATTTTTGTGCAAGCATAAAACTATTTGTTTAATTTTGCAAACTACATTATTCAGTTTTACATGAAGTAAAGAATTTTTGTATTCTGGACGAGAGTTTAAGGGTATGTATATTTCAGTGGTGTGATGTCAGCTGATGGTTTCTACATTTTGAAGAGTTACCATTCAAGCTATTATAACCATGCACATTTTAGTAGTTATGATCTTTCTCAATATTCTGAATGATTTAGCTATTGACATTATTATAAAGACAGAGAAAGGCATGTTTATAATGGAGAGATATAACTAACCAGTCTCAGAAAGTATTGAGAGTGTTTGCATGAAAATAGTCTTAAAACAAGTTGTAATTACTCTTGGTAGGATTGCATAAGAAAGCACTGGGCTCAGTTTGTGGTGGGTGAAATCCTGTGTAATCAGTAATTATATATCTAATTTGGAATTGCATATCTTTCTTGTCTGTGGCAGATAGCTATTACCAGAGGCAGCAGTGTGTATTTGCCACATGTATGTAAGATCATTTTTCACCTTGCATAAATTGTGGACTGTGACATGAAATCTCCTGACCATCATACATTACATTGGTGATAGCAGCTGGGATTATATAGCCAATCTTCACATGTTATACTACTGGTAGAAGTGGGGATTATATGTCCATTTGCCAGATATTAAATTGATGCCAGCAGTGCAGTTTTAAATGCAATATCATGTCAGGGTCTATATTATAACATCGAATTTTATAAAGTTTGAATGTTATAATATCGAACCATAATGTCGAATGCTGAAAACAGCAAAGGTGCAGGACACCAAATTGTTTCCCAGGGAAAGAATTCAGTGGGCTATTGCTGTGGCTTTGCTGTTTTCAGCATTCGATATATGTTGGAATGTTACAGGTCGGGTTCAGGTAAGTGTGCAGTTGTGTGTAGGTTAGGGTTAGGTGGGTTAGGGTTAGGGAGCAGGTCAGTTAAGTGTGCGGTTGTGTGGACGTTAGGGTTAGGGCGCGCGTCAGGTAAGTGTGCGATTGTGTGTAGGTTAGGGTTAGGGGAGGGTTAGGTGAGTTAGGGTTAGGGCGCGGGTCAGGTAAATGTATGGTTGTATGTAGGTTAGGGTTAGGGGCGGATTAGGTGAGTTAAGGTTAGGGCGCGGGTGAGGTGAGTGTGCGATAGTGGCGGACCTTAGGGTTAGGGTTGGGTTAAGGTAAGTGGATAGCTAGTAGTGTATGTAAAGTTTAGTTTAGGTTTAGGTGTAGGATTTTAAGTGTATGTGTGTGGATTGCTGTTTTTTGTGTGTATTTGTGTTGTGTGTATGTTTCTTGGAATAGCGATTTTCTTCCCTGGGAAATAAATTTCTATTCTGACTGTCGATGTTTTCAGATTTCGGTGTTTAGGGTTCGATATTATAACATTCGATGTTTACGAACTTTGATGTTATAATATAGACCCCCATGTCACATTAAACTGATATACATTAGTATGGATAATGTGAACTGAGTCTTATAATCCTGAAAATCAGTTTTATAATCTGATATTGTACCCTTGTGACCACAAGTTATATATTCATCAGTGGTTATTTCATTTCTTAGTAAGAAGAGTTAAAAAGGAGAAAAACTAGCTTTAGGTAGTGGGAAGAAAATATCTGTGCCCCAGCTGACTACAGAAATGCAACATGGAAGAAATGCAGCCTGCAATTATGACAAATGATGAGGTGAGGTGACAGCTGCTTTGTATGCAGCTGAACTGTGATCCATTTGTCACAAATACAGCCTGGAAATGGCTGTGAGTGCAACCATACAGAAAAGCAATTCAGTCCATCTGTAGATGACTTTAAAATGCAGCTTGAACTAAAAAAAGAAGTGGAGCTGGCAATAAGATACTTCAAAGCAGGTCAGGGAATGAACTTCTCAACGTGCTGGAGAAGAGGAATTAGATAAGGGAAAAGTAGCATCAGTATGAAAAAGAACTAACTACTTTCTGCCAGAGAAAAGGGAGTAATAGAAATGAGTCCAGCCCTGGGTGCCAAGGCTAATACTAAATTGTTTCCTGGTAATAAGTGGGAGGGGGTGGCATTAATAGTTCTATCCAGGGATATGATGCACACAGTAAGCAGCATCATGCCTGTGTAGTGGCACAAGCATATATTTTATTGGTGAAAAGCAAGTCAGTATATTTGTATTAAAAAACTATGCATTCAGGTAATCCATGAAATGTAGGACATGAGGGCCATCCTAAAACAATCAGCTGGCTTTAACTTGTCTCCAGCTACATAGTCATGAAATAAGCTTGTGAAGTGGGTGAGGAATGACAGCAGGTTAAAGGTGTGAGACACACCATTGAACATGGTTTCGGAAGATCCTAGGGAGGACAAATTGCATGAGGCATTTTCAGCGCCAGCTGTATGCATCAGTTAAGTGAGTGGCTATAAAACTCATTGAAGGAAAGGCCAAGACTAGGACTAATGGTCACATCCTTTGCCATGAGATGCAAACAGAAGGCCAGAAAGTCTGAAAGAGATGGTTAAGAAAAGTTCAAGGATACATCAAAAGATAATTCCATAGAAATACAGGAATCAGAAACTGTTAGAAGTAGGCAATTCAGTAGGAAAGAAGGATAAAATGCAAACTAGAAAACAGATATACATTAAAATGTAAAAACAAAAACCTACTATCAACAGAAAGCTGTCACAAAACTAAGTTTGGGTTGGGAGGGTGACCTAATGGTTAAGTTGTTTGCCTTACAAATGCAAGGTGCAGGGTTTGAGTCACACAAGGGATAATTGGCTAGGCTTAAAATGGCTTGCAAGGGCAGTTAGCTTAGTACTAATCTATGAACCTATGAACCTATGAAGTGATGCACTTCCATTGTAAATTCCAGAAGGTGTTTTCAGAGCTTTGCAGCTCTGTATATTTGAACAAGCCATTTTTATCTACTCTCTGGTATGCAGTCTTACATTATTCACCACAAGCATACACACACGCAAAAAAAGAAAATATTGATCATGTAAAAATACTACAAGTTTCACTATGGGGAATTCATTTTATTATTTGACTTAATATCCTGCTTGAAAGTTTCTGAGCTGTTTTGTTAACATTAAAAACTGCCACACTGCACATCTTTTTTTGTGTGTGTGATGATGTGAGGTATTGCCACCTATGCCAGAAGAAGTAGGGCAGTGGATACGTAACATATGCCAGCATAGCTAGCTGGAGTTTTGTAAAGAATTGCATGTCATCTGTGTATCAAACGGATTTGTACACGTGCTTGTGTTGAAAATGTATTTGTAAATCTGCTTGTGTTAAAACTGTACCAACAGTGGGTCCTGCTGGACAGAAAAAAATATACCTATATGTCAGACTCTATTGTAACTGTTGAAATTAATATATTGTAACAGAGGATACTGGAAGAAAAGCTGTTAATCTCAGCCCATCTAACTTTGAAAAATAGTCTGACATTAAATTACCTGGTTTAGGGCATAAAGATTGTATCTTACAGTTCTGATTACAGCCAGAGACAAATTGTCTGTGAAAACGAGGGCTAGGAATCCTACTCTATGGTCCTTATGGGTGAATTAATTGCTGCCCTGGAAGTGTGGAAGTTTTTGAAATATTTTTATAGCCTCCAGATGCTATAACACATTTTAGCAAAGCTGCGTGTGTGTGCATGTTAACACATGTGAAAGACACTGGCTAGGTTTCTAGTAAAGGTGGTAGTGTGGGAACCAGAAGTCAAGTGACAAGATGTATATGATGTCATTCTGTAATACACCACTGAAATGATGTTTTAATACTGGATGAGACAGAAGTCTCAGGGCAGTCTTTATGTAAAACCTGACAAAGAAGGGTCACTCATTTATTTGAAACCTGACAAATAAGGATCATTCACTCACTTCATCTTGT